>NW_021703767.1:31160687-31324762 GCF_005190385.1 Monodon monoceros
ACTACCACCACCACCACCACCACTACTACACTACCACCAACAACACCACTATCATTACCCCTATCACTACCACTACCACCACCAACACCACTACCATTACCCCTACCACTACCACCGCCACTACCACTACCAATACACTACCACCACCTCCACCACTACACTACCACCAACACCACTATCATTACCCCTATCACTACCACTACCACCACCACCACCACTACACTACCACCACCACCACCACCACCACCACTACTACACTACCACCACCAACACCACTACCATTACCCCATCACTACCACTACCACCACCGCTACCACTACCACCACTACTACTACCACCACTACTACTACCACCACCACCACCAACATTACTACACTACCACCACCAACAACACTACTACACTACCACCACCAACACCACTACCATTACCCCTATCACTACCACTACCACCACCGCTACGACTACCACCACTACTACCACCACCACTACCACTACCACTACCACTCTCCTCCTGTCCTTTTTCCTTCATGTTCCTGTAATTGTTCTTCTTGTTCTCCCCTTCCCTTTCTTCCTATTCTTTTCCCTCTTCTTCTCCTCTTTCCTTTTCTTCTTCTTTTCTTCTTGTTGATTAAAAGGAGAATCGATGGAGTGAAAAAGCTTGAGAGCCATTAGTGTAAATATAACTATGTTTCTCATATTGTGACAGTGGGGGAAAAAAAGAGGCATGGGGAGAGGGAGAGACAGAGAGAGAGAACAAGAGATATAGGTGTATACATATAAAGACAGATAGATAGATAGGTAGATAGATGATAGATATAAAATACTTGGAATCCAAAGACAAATAACACATTTCTGGAAACACAAAGATATCATTGTATTTTGTATTTCCAGATTGAAAAATAAAATAATGTTATGGTTGTTGAGATGTCAACAGAGAAAATATAATGTATTAAAGACTGGAGTGAAAACACTTTTAGCAGAAAGAAACAGCAAGTGTATATTTTCTTGGTTCTCTAATATTTTCTTCGATTATGTTAAAGTAAACAAACAAAACCTATTAACTCAATATGGCCACAGAAGGCATACACCCCAGTGAAATTTTCTATAATGAAAAAGCTGGTGAGCTAAAAATAAATGAATAATATATATATAGAAAAATAATTAGAGATAAACGTATGCACATGTGGTTACCTTATTTTTGACAAAGGAAGCAAGAATATATAATGGAGAAAAGACAGCCTCTTCAATAAGTGGTGCTGGGAAAACTGGACAGTTACATTTAAAAGAATGAAATTAGAACACTCCCTAACACCATACACAAAAATAAACTCAAAATGGATTCAAGACCTAAATGTAAGATCAGACACTATAAAACTCTTAGAGGAAAACATAGGCAGAACATACTATGATATAAATCACAGCAAGATCCTTTTTGACCCACCTCCTAGAGAAATGGAAATAAAAACAAAAATCAAAAAATGGGACCTAATGAAACTTAAAATCTTTTGCACAGCAAAGGAAACCATACACAAGACGAAAAGACAACCCTCAGAATGGTAGAAAATATTTACAAATGAAGCAACTGACAAAGGATTAATCTCCAAAATATACAAGCAGCTCATGCAGCTCAATGTCAAAAAAACAAACAACCCAGTCCAAAAATGGGCAGAAGACCTAAATAGACATTTCTCCAAAGAAGCTATACAGATTGCCAACAAATACATGAAAGGATGCTCAACATCACTAATCATTAGAGAAATGCAAATCAAAACTACAATGAGGTATCACCTCACAACAGTCAGAATGGCCATCATCAAAAAATCTCCAAACAATAAATGCTGGAGAGGGTGTGGAGAAAAGGGAACCCTCTTGCACTGTTGGTGGGAATGTAAATTGATACAGCCACTATGGAGAACAGTATGGGTGTTCCTGAAAAAACTAAAAACAGAACTACCATACGACCCAGCAATCCCACTACTGGGCATATACCCTGAGAAAACCATAATTCCAAAAGATTCATGTACCACAATGTTCACTGCAGCTCTATTAACAATAGTCAGGACATGGTAGCAACCTAAGTGTCCATCAACAGATGAATGGTTGAAGAAGATGTGGCATATATATACAGTGGAATATTACTCAGCCATAAAAAGAAACGAAATTAAGTTATTTGTAGTGAAGTGGATGCACCTAGAGTCTGTCATACAGAGTGAAGTAAGTCAGAAAGAGAAAAACAAATACCATATGCTAAGACATATATATGGAATCTAAAGAAGAAAAAAAAAATGGTTCTAAAGAACCTAGGGGCAGGACAGGAATAAAGATGCAGATGTAGAGAATGGACTTGAGGACACGGGGAGGGGGAAGGGTAAGCTGGATGAAGGGAGAGAGTGGCATGGACTTATATACACTCCCAAATGTAAAACAGATAGCTAGTGGGAAGCAGCCACATAGCACAGGGAGATCAGTTCAGTGCTTTGTGACCACCTGGAGGGGTGGGATAGGGAGGGTGGGAGGGAGACGCAAGAGGGAGGAGATATGGGGATATATGTATATGTGTAGCTGATTCACTTTGTTATAAAGCAGAAACTAATGCACCAGTGTAAAGCAATTATACTCCAATAAAGATGTTAAAAAAAAAAGAATATTTTCAGATCTCTTTTCAGGTGGGTTTCTATACAGCTATGGTTCTACTAAGTAGGTACAACCACATGAACTCAGAATGAGGAAGAGAGCAATGAGCTGAAGCAAGTATACTTGTTTGCAACATGAAAGCATATTGGGCAGTGGCTTAAGGGGTTGATGCCTTGTGTTCAGCCCTAGTGGAAATCCTTGTACACGGTTCCTAGTACCCTAAGTGCCTAGTGCTATAATGAGTAGTGGTGGTGCTTTCATTAGAGACCTAGAGACTGTCAAGCAGAGTGAAGTTAAGTCTGAATGAGAAAAACAAACATCGTATAATATCACTTATATGTGGAATCTAGAAAATGGTAAAAATGAACTTATATAGAGTCACAGATACAGAGAAAAAAACTTATGGTTACCAAGGGGGGACGTGGGTGGGGGGATGAACTGGGAGATTGGAATTGACATATATACACTGCTATGTATAAAATAGATAACTAACAAGAATCTACTGTATAGCACAGGGAACTCTACTCAATGTTCTGTGGTGACCTATATGGGAAGGAAATCTAAAAAAGAGTGGATATATGTATGCATATGACTGATTCACTTCCTGAACAGCAAGAAACTAACACAACATTGTAAAACAGCTCTACTCCAATAAAAATTAATAAGAAAAGAAGAAACTTAAATATGATAGCTTTTCCTAACTTCTATTGTTGCTAGACTTCTTGGAGATTCTTCCAGCTTGCTAATAAATCTCTTTCTACTTAAACTAGCTAGAGGAAGGTAAGAAAAACACAGATGCCAATAAAGAAAAAGGAACATATTTGGTTAAAAACTACACTTGAGTAAAAGGAGTACTCCAAATTGCTCCCTCGGACCATGGGGATGGAGCAGAGGAAGGCCAAAGTCTAGAAAAAAGAGAAAGAAGAGGTGGAAGAAGAGAAAGAAAAGGCTGGGGGAAGTGATGGAGAATGCATGCATTTTAACAGCCTCAGAAATATCAATGAAAAATTTCCAGGTACTTAACATTAACTAATGCTGGTGATAAAAGTAGGCTGGCTTTAAATTCAGGGTCACACGTTATTTGACTTTACTTACAGCATCCAGATACCAACTTCTATTCTGCATTACCTCCTGTGGTGTCATATGTCTAGGCACCTTATCCAGCTCACCTCTCTTTTGCCTCAGTGTCCCAGGACTCCCCAAGGATGCTTACTCTTGTTTGAACAGCAGTTCAAGTGTAGCCAAATCTCCATCTGAAATACTGTATTCCTTAAATTTTACCCATTTCATATTTATTTTGTAAACACAGACATCTTTGAGACTAATCTATAGGTCCATATCTCATCATGATTTCTTTTTCCTTGGGGAAATACTCTGCTTTCATTATGTATGCCATCCTATACTAGTGTCATTCTGTCTCTTTAGCAGGACTTTCCCCCTTCCCTCCAACAATTTTAAATATCTTTCCTTCACAGGACTACCTCTTCAAATCCTCTAGGAAGCCTTTCAGGATTACTCCAGCGGGAATTTCCATATTAATATTAATTGAACTGTACTGTAGCACCTACTCTCTGATCCACTGTTTTTTAAAATTTATAAAGATATATTGCTTTTTTTTTTTTTTAACTGCTTAATTTCTTGATGTATCATCTCATCAATTAGATCCTAAGTTCCTGAAGAGCAGGGAAAAGCTTTTAGCTTTTTACCATTGAGTATGATTTTTAGCTGTGGGCTTGTCATATATGGCCTTACTATGTTGAGGTATGCTCCCTCTCCCCTTCTTTATTACATACCTCAAGTGCTTAGGTTCTGCTTTATTCAGGGAAGTTTGATGACTACAGTGATGATTTGCCTGCATCACTTTCTCATTAATATCATTGGGCTTTAAGGCAACTATAAAATACAGGCTCCAATGAACCATCCATATCCTGCTCCTTGTTCCTTAGACTCTGCTCTGTAAGTAGGATCATTTTGAATATGAGCTCAAATGGCATCAGAAATAGAGAAACAAAAGATTTATGGATTAAAAACTTCCTTGGCGAACTATCTTGATAGGGTCCACTCAGAGGTTGTGAGCTACTTTAAACAATTTTTTAAAAGGAGGTTTAGGGCTCCCCTGGTGGCGCAGTGGTTGAGAGTCCGCCTGCCGATGCAGGGGACACGGGTTCGTGTCCCGGTCCGGGAAGATCCCACATGCCGCGGAGCGGCTGGGCCCGTGAGCCAATGGCCGCTGAGCCTGCATGTCTGGAGCCTCTGCTCCGCAATGGGAGAGGCCACAACAGGGAGAGGCCCGCGTGCCGCAAAAAAAAAAAAAAAAAAAGTAAGTTTATAAGTAAACATATTAAATAGATACAATAAAATGGGTTGTCATAGCCAATAACAGCAATTCATAATATGCATCAATATAAATGTATTAACTTCCCTTAAATATATATTTTGAATGTTTATGGAGGTTTTCTTTCTAAAACACTCTTCTGATTTTGATCATCTTGTCTAATTTTCTTTAGCTCATATGTGTTTTACTGAGCATAATTAAGTTTGATTTTAGAGAAGGGATAATTAAATTTCAAGAAAATGATGGAAAAGTGAAAATGGCAGCCTTATATTATCTATTAGTGGAATATTATCCATAAATTACTCATTTTATCAATTATCTTCTATTTTAAAGCTCTACTGTGATGCAATAGAAAGATTATTGTCTCTAAATCTCAGAAATATTTCATTATTGCACCTAAAATCTAAAACAACAACAAAAATTTCCTGTCTAAAAGTAAATCCCAAAGATATAAACTAACAATAATGTTTTAAAAAGCAAATAAGCAGAAGCTAGCAAATAAAAGGTGCTCAATGAATAGTTTTAAATGAATGGAAAACCAGGTGGTTGAGACACTGTACTTCCCGAACTGTGTTATTGGCAAGTACTTCCAAGCTAGTTATTAATTCAGGGTGAATATGGGCAACCAGAATATAGTTTATTGAACTTCAAAAATGCATACTTAGTTTTTCACATTGCTCCACAGACTGTGGACATTGAATCTCTGAAAAAAAATTATGTAAAATCATGTCACTGCCTCTCTGAACTGGTAACAAGTAACTGTTTTACCTTCCAAGTGTCTTTGTAAATTTTTATTCAACTCAAAATACAATTTTCATCTTTTCACTCATTCTTTCTTCTAAATAAATGTGCTTAGTTTAATCATGCTCTAAAAAATGACTTAGCCATGCTTCAAAAATATAAAACCTGTATTTGAACTACCTGTGTTCAGTCATAACATTCAAAGAAAGTTTTGTGCAGAATGCATGCTTCACTTTGTGGAGAGTTCAATACAAGTTGAAAACGAATGGGATAAAATGAACTGCAAAATATGGCTTTTAGTACTGAAATGGCCTGGTTCCTCAGAAGATGTAAAGGTCAAATTGTAATGTCATGCCAATATGTTTTGTAAAGTATACTAAGGGCACTGCATTTAGAGAAGCAAATTTGCGTGACAAAACTTGTAAGAAAAACAAAGGTTGGCACAAAAATCAATATATTCCTGCGACAGGCACTGCAATAAATAATAAAAATGAAGAACTGGTTGAATTTAGCTCAGTTTTATTATAAAGTCAAACTAATATCCTATTTTATTGTCTGAGAGCAGTATGCCCAGGAAAATGCAGAAAATTATGAGCTGTACTTTATATTATTTTAGTGCTCAATCAGTCTCAAAAATAAAATTGAAAAATGTTTCTGACCTTCACTTTTATACTTGAAGCACAATACCTACATGTATCTGTAAATTGGCTAGTTTTTACATAACATGAGCATAATCGGGCCATAATGTTCATAATGAGGATTCACTCAGCATGTACATCACACTTCATCATGTAAGCCCAACAACAGCTCTTCCCTCTGGGACCAGATTTATTTTCATACTACATTTCACAAATAAGGAAACTGAGGCATAAAACGATTAACCTATCTGGCATAGGTCATAAGGAAAATCTGTGCCAGGTATCAAATTATGATTCTTAGCTGCTGGAAGCAGGATTCAAGGCCACTGAGTCTTTAATCTCCTGAACTTTTATTTCTTGGGTCATGTCACCATGGATATAATTACTGATATACATAGGCTAAGGGATTCTCTGTCAGGATGATTTTCCCATTTACTCAAAGAATTGCAGCTACGAAAAACTAGCTTCGGTTCCGAGAATAGCATCTCGAGGGCCTGGGGACATATGGGGATGTACACAAGTATATGCATGTGCATTTTTAAAGCTAAAGGAAGTTAAGTGTGTGAAAGAGAAAGCTCATATATAAATCTAGAGTAGTAAATTTCTTTGTGTGGATATGCAGTCATTATGACCTTGTTCATGGCCATCCTTGAAACTGGAACATCTAATTAGCCATAGATATAACCACTGTATGTTTTGAATTGTTTAGAACAATCTTAATTTACTATAGTTATATTCTTTAAAAAAGATTGTTTATTACATATATAAATATGTGATTTATTAAAATTTAAATGCCTTTTTGAGATTTTTCATTTGCATAAATCCATAAATATTAAAAATGTCTTTGACAGTCATTATGTCTAAATTTTAAGTTTATTATCAGTGGCGAGGACTGAAGTCAGGGAAATTATATATTGCATTTTTCAAACTCCCAAATATATTTTAATTGCTTTGTGTAAAATCAAGACAGCTTCAGAGAGAAAATATAGACACATGAAAGGCAACTTAAAGGGGATATGGTCGTAGTGAGAAATAATTGCCTTGGTGATTCTTTCGCAAGATATTGTGTGATAATTTTATTTAGCAGCTGCTGCCTCTTAAAATATGATATGTTGTCAGAAATAATGGGCCCCATATATTCCAAGAACAGGACATTCACTGAAATATGTTACCAAAGATAGCTTTGTCCTGAGTTTGAAAACCAGTTTAGGGACATCATCTTCCATATTACTGATAATGAATTGAAATTCGAGAAAAAAATTCATGTTTATAAAATTTATATATGTATATGATTTTTCCAAGAATTATGTATACATAGATGATTATGGATAAATATGATTAACAATATAGACATTTCACATACATTTGCATATTTGAATATATATATTCAATATATATAAATACATACACAGAGAATCTTATTTTAGTTGTCATTTAGTGAACAGTAATTATATTTTAAGTTTTTATTCTATCATTAGGGACATTCAACAAAATAACAATGATCCTGCCGCTGCTGATAAATGCTACTTGAGCTGATTTAAACATATGAAGAGAGAAGGAAAGAAGATCCTTGGCAAGAATTGCTCTGTTTTCTAACAATGACTTGCTTTGTTTAATTCCTAACAAATTCACCATCTAATCTTCAGTAAATTTGAAGTCTTAAGTCTTTTAAGAATCAGGAACAGATGTAGTGTGCTAACCACAAATTTGCTTACATTGTGACTTACCAGTCTAAGGTTGAATTACTTATTTTTCTATCTACTCAGAATTTAATTAAATAAAGCCTTTTATTTTTTACTTGATCAATTACAACTCTTTACTCCTCTGTGCCTATGAGGAAGTGTTTACTATGCTATGAGATAATCTCGATGGGGTTCTGTGAAAAGAAATTTCAACACCAGCAAGGGACGTAGTTAGACCCATCGTTCAAACCCAACAAAGGTGTCTCCCTGTTTCACTCAGTTTTATTAATTAAAAAAAAATGTCAAAACTGATGAATAATCAAGCTGGTCAGAGGTCCATTGCTTATCCCCTCCCATTCTCTGTCTTCTTCTTTTCTCTTGTTTCTTCTCCATCTCCTTTTCTCCTTCCCTTTAGTGATTCCCTGAGGCCCACAAAATGTCCAAGAGCCATGTTAACAAGTGACAAGGCAGCCAGGGCAGAAATATGCCAGGTACTCACACAGGGCTCAGAATTCAAGAGAGTCTGCTGCTCCTAGGGACATCCGCTTCCTGCCACTATTCCACAATCTTGAGTGGGCAGCACCTCTTCTGTAGCATCATTTCCTCTTCAGAGGTCATGATATTCCTTTCAACAAAATTTCACCTTTGTAGCACACAAAATTTTATATTTCCTGGAGATTTTGCCCTAAGTAAAAATTTACTTCCCTCCCACCGCCTCTTTTTCTCTCTCTCTTTTTCTCTATCTCTCAATCTCTGTCATCTTTCACTATTTCAGATTTGGAGGCAACCATCCCCACTAACCAAGCTGAATCAACTGATCATCCTATGACTTCTGAAATCCATAAATACTGGGCCTATATAAAATTGTATTACTTTGTACTAGTTAATACTTTTTACTGTTTTACTTTGTTAGATAAAAACTTTAAAATGTGTTAAAAAGTAGTGTACAATTATGCAGTGTTTAGAAAACATTAGATAGTTTTTTAATCCTGTGTCCTTTAGAAAAATGAATATGAAAAATCATGATCAAGAAAACATTTGAATCTTATTACATAATTGTGCTTCATATTCTCACATGTGAAGATTTTGATACAGATTATATCCTTAAGTCAGGAATCAAGAAAACTAGGTTGCAATTCTGCCAAACATTTAGAGAAGAGTTAATGCCTATCCTTCTGAAACTATTCCAAAAACTTACAGAGGAAGGAACACTTCTGAACTTATTCTATGAGGCCACCATCACCCTGATACCAAAACCAGACAAAGATATCACAAAAAAAGAAAATTTCAGGCCAATATCACTGATGAACATAGATGCAAAAATCCTCAACAAAATACAAGCAAACCAAATCCAGTAATACATGAAAAGGATCATACACCATGATCAAGTGGGATTTATCCCAGAGATGCAAGATTTTTCAATATCTGCAAATAAATCAATGTGATACATCATATTAACAAATTGAAGAAGAAAAACGATATGATCATCTCAATAGATGCAGAAAAAGTTTTTGATAAATTTCAACATCAATTTATGTAAAAACTCTCCAGAAAGCAGGCACAGAGGGAACATACCTTAACTTAATAAAGGCCATGTATGACAAACCCACAGGTAACATCATACTCAATGCTGAAAAGCTGAAAGCATTTCCTCTAAGATCAGGAATAAGACAAGAATGCCCTGTCTTGCCACTCTTATTCAACATAGTTTTGGAAGTCCTAGCCACAGCAATCAGAGAAGAAAAAGAAATAAAATGAATCCAAATTGGAAAGGAAGAAGTAAAACTGTCACTGTTTGCAGATGACATGATACTATACATAGAAAACCCTGAAGATGCTACCAGAAAACTCAAAGAATTTGGTAAAGTTGCAACATACAAAATTAATGTATAGAGATCTGTTGTATTTCTACACACTAACAATGAACTATCAGAAAGAGAAATTAAGGAAATAATCCCATTTATCATCACATCAGAAAGAATAAAATACCTAGGAATAAACCTACCTGAGGAGGCAAAAGACCTATACTCGAAAAACTATAAGATGCTGATGAAAGAAACTGAAGATGACACAAATAAATGGAAAGATATACAGTGTTCTTGGATTGGAAGAATCAATATTGTTAAAATGATCATACTACCCCTGGCAATCTACAGATCTAACACAATCTCTATAAATTACTAATGGCATTTTTCACAGAATTAGAACAAAAAATTTAAAAACTTGTATGGAAACACAAAAGACCCCAAATAGCCAAAACAGTCTTGAGAATGAAGAAGGGGTCTGGAGGAATCATGCTCTCTGACTTCAAACTATACTACAAAGTAATGAAAACAGTACAAAACAGCAGCACAAAAACAGACAATAAATCAATGGAATAGGATAGAGAGCCCAGAAATAAACCCATGCATTTATGGTCGATTAATCTACAACAAAGGAGGTGAGAATATGCAATGGAGAAAAGACAGTCTCTTCAGTAAGTGGTGCTGGGAAAACTGGACAGCTACATGTAAAAGAATGAAATTAGAACACTTATCATCATCATATACAAAAATAAACTCAGAATGGATTAAAGACCTAAATGTAAGACTGAATACTACAAAACTCCTAGAGGAAAACATAGGAAGAACATTCTTTGACATAAATCACAACAATATTTTTTGGATCTGTCTCCTAGAGTAATGGAAACAAAAGCAAAAATAAACAAATGGGAACTAATTAAACTTGAAAGTTTTGCACAGCAAGAGAAACCATAAGCAAAACAAAAAACAGCCTAAGGAATGGGAGAAGATATTTGTGAATAATGCAACCAACAAGGGCTTAATTTCCAAAATATAAAAACAGCTTATACAGCTCAATATCAAAAAAACAAACAACCTAATAAAAGAATGGTCAGAAGACCTAAATAGATGTTTCTCCAAAGAAGACATACAGATGGCCAACAGGCATATAAAAAGATGCTCAACATTGCTAATTATTAGAGAAGTGCAAATCAAAACTATCATGAAGTACTACCTCACACCAGTCAGAATGGTCATTATCAAAAATTCTACAAATATTAAATGCTGGAGAGGTATGGAGAAAAGGGAACCCTCCTACACTGTTGGTGGGAATATAAACTGGTACAGCCACTATGGAAAGGAGTATGGAGGTTACTCAAAAAACTAAAAATAGAGTTGTCATATGATCTTGCAACCACACTGCTGGCAATATATCTGGAAAAGACAAAAACTCAAATTTGAAAACATACATGCACACCAATGTTCCTAGCAGCACTATTTACAATAGCCAAGACATGGAAGCAACCTAAATGTCCATCTGCAGATGAATGGATAAAGAAGATATATATATATATTTATATTTATATTTATATATACACACACAATGCAATATTACTTAGCTCTAAAAAAGAATAAAATAATGCTATTTGCAGCAACATGGATGGACCTAGAGATTATTATGCTAAGTGAGGTAAGTCAGAGAAAGACAAATATCATATAATGTCACTTATAGGTGGAATCTAAAAAAATGATACAAATGAACTTATTTACAAAACAGTAATAGACTCACAGACATAGAAAACAAACTTATGGTTACCAAAGGGGAAGAGGAGAAGGAATTTGGGATTAACAGGTACACACTACTATATATAAAATAAACAACAAGGTTCTACTGTATAGCACAGGGAACTATATTCAATATCTTGTAATAGGCTATAATGGAAAAAATATGGAAAAGAATATATATGTATAACTGTATAACTAAATCACTTTGCTGTACACCTGAAATATTATAAATAAACTATACTTCAAAAAAATTAAAAAACAAAAGAAATCTGGGTTGCCATTTTGTGGTCACCAAATATTTCAAGCTTTCCCACTTTCTGACACATAGTTGCACTGTACTTTTTTGGTGTTTTGACATTAGTTTCGGTCATGGGACTTGCTTCCAAATGTGATAAACAGTGACATGTGAAGGGTGAAAAACCAGAACTCAAGCCGTCAAGTTACCTGAAAACTTCTTTCAGTCTGGCTTTTCTTTCTTTCTTTTTTTTAACATCTTTATTGGAGTATAATTGCTTTACAATATTTTGTTAGTTTCTCCTGTATAACAAAGTGAATCAGCTATACGTATACATATATCTCCATACCCCCTCCCTCTTGCGTCTCCCTCACACCCTCCCTATCCCACCACTCTAGGTGGTCACAAAGCACAGAGCTGATCCCCCCATGCAATGTCGCTCTTCCCACTAGCTATCTATTTTCCATTTGGTAGTGTATACATGTCAATGCTACTCTCTCACTTCGTCCCAGCCTGGCTTTTCTTATAAACACGGTGAGTAAAGTGCCCTAATAACCTGCATTGGTCATGTGAGAGAGAAATGACCTTTTGTAGGGTTAAAATACTGATAATTTTTGAGGGTCAAAATAAGTATACTAGGTGTAAATACTTAGTACATGCCAGACTGAAATAAGTGCTCAATAAATGTGTTTTCTTATGCATAATCCAAGTAATATACTTCATTGCAAAGCAAGAGAAGACTTTAAATATCAATTCTAAGACCTACACCCTTTTTTCTAAATAAATGGCAAAGATAGATTTTTTTTGTTTGTTTTAGATTTAGGGTATAATTGATATTCTTTCATCAATCTCTTTTAGTTTTCAGTGTACAGGTCTTTCACCTCCTTGGTTAAGTCTATTTCTAAGAATTTGATTGTTTTGATTCTATTATAAATGGGATTCATTTCCTAATTTCTCTTTCAGTTAGTTTATTGTTAGCATATAGAGGTGCAACTGATTTTTGTATGTTAATTTTGTATCTTGCAACTTTACTGAATTCATTTATTAATTCTAACCTTTTTGGTGAAATCTTTAGGGATCTCTATATATAAGATCATATCATCTGCAAAACTTCTTCCTTTCTGATTTGGATACTTTTTATTTCTTTTTCTTACCTAATTGCCTTGGCTAGGACTTCCAGTACTATATTGAATAGAAATGGGAAGCATGGGCATCCTTGTCTTGTTCCTGATCTTAGCGGAATAGCTTTTAGCTTATTACCATTGAGTATGATTTTTAGCTGTGGGCTTGTCATATATGGCCTTACTACGTTGAGGTATGCTCCTTCTATACACAGTTTGTTGAGAGTTTTTAAACATGAAAGGAAGTTGAATTTTGTCAAATGCTTTTGATGTGTCTATTGAGATAATCATATGAATTTGATCCTTCATTTTGTTAATGTGGTGCATAACATTGACTGATTTCAGTATGTTGAACATCCGTGCATACAGGGATAAAAATGACTTGATTATGGTATACAATCCTTTTAATGTGCTGCTTAATATTATTTGCTAGTATTTTGTTGAGAATTTTTGCATCCTTATTCATCAGGGATATTGGCCTGTAATTTTCTTTTCTAGTTGTGCCCTTGTCTGGTTTTGGTATCAAGGTAATCTCGGCTTCATAACATGAGTTTGGAAGTATTCCTTCCTTTTTAATTTTCTGGAAGAGTTTGAGGACTACTGGCATTAATTTTTCTGTAAATGTCTGGCAGAACTTACTAATGTAGCCATATGGTCCTGTGCTTTTCTTTGTTGGGAGATTTTTGATTACTGATTCAATCTCCTTACTAGTTATAGTTCTATTCATATTCTCTATTTTTTCATGATTCAGTCTTAGTAGGTGTAAGTTTCTAGAAATTTATTTATTTATTTTAGTTCTTTTCGTCCTTCAATGGTAAAGATGAGAAAACCTGTAAGCATATGGATATAGTTAATTTGAGAACTATTTTTTAAACACTTGTAAGTCTTTCAAAACCAAGAATATATTTACCAAATGATCATTTTCCCCTACATTTTAAACCCAGTCATTTAAGGTAAAAGAAACTCAGTCCGTATGCTAGTTCAGATTCACTTATATTAAAATCATAAAAAAGATGTTTAATATCTACTTGACACACAAGGAGCTTTTTTTTTTTTTTTTTTGCAGTACGCGGGCCTCTCACTGCTGTGGCCTCTCCCGCTGCAGAGCAACGGGCTCCAGATGCGCAGGCTCAGCGGCCATGGCCCATGGGTGCAGCCGCTCTGTGGCATGTGGGATCCTCCCGGACCGGGGCACGAACCCGCGTCCCCTGCACCGGCAGGTGGACTCCCAACCACTGCGCCACCAGGGAAGCCCACAAGGAGCTTTTAAATTAAGCTTTTCTAAATTTTATATCTTTCAAACTCTACATGTTCTCTATTCACCTCACCACTCTTCACTACTCTTTAAGGTCAGATCAGATTTACTTCAAGTATATTTAGTTCAAAAACACATCCTCTTGGTTAATTGACCCCGTGGTATCTGTGGGGGATTAGTTCCAAGACTCCCTTTGGATACCAAAATTCATGGGTGCTCAAGTCCCTTATGGAAAATGGCTTAATATTTGTAAATAACCCATGCACACCCTCTTATATACTTTATATAATCTCTAGATTACTTATAATAGCTAATACAATGTAAATGCTGTGTAAATAGTTGTAAATACAATGTCAATGCTATGTAAATAGTTGCCAATGTGCAGCAAATTTGAGTTTTGCTTTTTGGAAATTTCTGGAATTTTTTCTTCCAAATGTTTTTGCTCTGTAGTTGGCTGAATCTGCAGATGCAAAGCTTTTGGATAGGAAGGGCCAACTGTATATACTGACCTCCTTGTCTCTTGTTACAGTGCTTGAATTAAAGTCTATTTTCCCTGGTATAAGTATAGATAATCCTGCTCTCACTTGGTTTCCATTTGCATAGAATATCTTTTCCACCTCTTAACTTTCTGCCTATATGTGTCTTTGATGCTAAAGTAAGTCTCTTGTAGGCAGCATATAGTTGGATCCTTTTTTTAATCCACTTGGCCACTTTATGTCTTTTGATTGGAGAATCTAGTCCATTTACATTTAAAGTAATTATTATGTAAAGGTATATTATTCCTATCTTGTTAATGGTTTTCTGGCTGTTTTCTACTTCCTTTTTTCCTTTCTTTCACTCTTCCTATCTTGCTTTGTGATCTGATGATTTTCTGTAGTGGTATGCCTTGATTCCTTGATATTTTGCTTTGTGGTTACTATGAAGCTTATATAAAACGTCTTATAGTTATAACAGTCTATTTTAAGCTGATAACAACATAACTTTGATTACATATAAAAACTTTACCCTTTTATTCCCCCTCCCACATTTTATGTTTTTGATGGCTCATTTTACATCTTTTTATATTGTGAATTCATTAAAAAATTGTGGTAGCTTGAGTTACTTTTAATACTTTTGTCTTTTAACTTTTATACTAGAGTTAAGTTACTTACATACCACCATTAGAGTATTAGAGTATCCTGGATTTGACTATATGTACTTTCCTTACCAGTGGAGTTTTACACCTTCATGTTTTCATATTACTGAACTTAGTGTCTTTTCATTTCAGATTGAAGAACTTTCTTTAGCATTTTTTGTAAAGCAGA
This sequence comes from Monodon monoceros, assembly GCF_005190385.1. Classification (NCBI taxonomy): domain Eukaryota; kingdom Metazoa; phylum Chordata; class Mammalia; order Artiodactyla; family Monodontidae; genus Monodon; species Monodon monoceros. The sequence goes on from NW_021703767.1 coordinate 31,176,199, forward strand.
TCTAGTGATCATGAACTCCCTCAGTTTCTGTTTGGGAAAGTATCACTCCTTCATTTCTGAAGGATAGCATTGCTGGGTAAAGAATTTTTGATTGGCAGGATTTTTTTCTTTCAGCATTTTGAATATATCATCAGACTCTCTCCTGGCCTGAAAGATTTCTGTTGAGAGATATGCTGAGAGCCTTATGGGTCCACTTTGTTTTTTGGAATTTTTGCAGTATGCGAGCCTCTCACTGTTGTGGCCTCTCCCATTGTGGAGCACAGGCTCTGCACGCGCAGGCTCAGCAGCCATGGCTCATGGGCCCAGCCGCTCTGCGGCATGTGAGATCTTCCCAGAGCAGGGCACAAACCCGTGTCCCCTGCATCGGCAGGCGGACTCTCAACCACTGCGCCACCAGGGAAGCCCACACTTTGTTTTGTGTTTGTTTCCCTTACTGCTTTCAAAATTCTTTTTGGTCTTTGATTTTTGACAGTGTGAGTACCATGTGTCTCAGTGAAATTTTCTTTGGGTTGAATCTATATGGGATCTATGAATTTCATGTACTTGGATGTCCATATCTCTTCTCAGATTTGGGAAATATTCAGCCATATTTCATTAAATAAGTTTTCTGTCCCTTTCTCTCTCACTTCTTCTGTGACTTGCAAAATGTGAATATTGTTTCATCTGATGATGTACCATAATTTACATAGACTTTCTTTACTGTTTTTCAATTTTTTTCTCTTTTTTCTCTGCTGACTGCCTAATTTCATCTTTGAGTTCTCAGATTCTTTCTTCTGCTTAATCAAGTCTTCTTCTAATGCTCTCTATTGTGTTTTTTATTTTATTCAGTGTATTCTTCAGCTGCAGAATTTGTTTAGTTCTCTTTTAATAACATATCTCTCTTTTAAACTTCTCATTTTGTTCATATTTTTTTTCTGACTTTGTTGAGTTGTCTATGTTCTTTTATAGATCACAGCTTCCTTAAAATGATTATTTTGCAGTCTCTGTCCAGCAATGTTTAGATCTCCATTTCCTTAGATTTGGCCACTGGAAACTTATTGAGTTCCTCTGGTGGTGTCATGTTTTCTTCATTTTTCATGTTTCCTGTAGCCTTGTGTTGATGTCTATGCATTTGATGAAGAAGTCACCTCTTCCAGATTTTAGGGACTAGTTTTTGTGGGGAAAGAGTTCACCTGTGGGTTGAGGTGAGGGTGCTATCTGGGTGTGTGCTAGTTCCAGCTCCTGGGAAGGTCCAACAGCACAGTCTTATTTAGCTTCATCAGCTGAGGTCAGTGTTGGTGAAGATTTCAGAGGCCCTCAATGACCAATGCTGAAGCTATCTGTAGCAGTGGTGAGGGTTTTCGGAGACCACCTGATCTCTTTTTTTCCCATGAAGGACGTGGCCAAGAAGTTCCCTGCTGGTGTCAGAACCAGCTTGTGGGCACCCTTGTGGTGGTGGTGGCACTGGTATCTGATGTGCAGATTCCTGTGGAGCAGCCATGAAGCTAGGATTTGAAGCCCAAGTGATCACAGAGTGATAGTGGCTCTAGGGTCTGGGGCATTGGCTAGCCCACAGCAGCACTGATGTGTGAGACACAGGTACACACTAAGCTTCCACAAACCCAAAGTCTGGAGCACAGGCATGCATGGAGTGACAACAGTTCTGGGGCCCAGGATGCTGGTGATTCTACAGTGATGTTGGTTCTGGTGCTTGAGGTGTACATGGAGCAGCTACGGTCCTGAGTCTAGACTGTGGGTGTGTGCAGAGCAGCCTCAGAGCTAAGATCCTGGAGCACATGTGCACACGGAGTGGACTTGAAGCTGGGGCTGAAGTGTGGGCCCACATGGAGCAGCTGCAGCTCTGGGGCCTGGGGCATGTGCAGGATTAGGGGGTGCAGTATCCCTGGTCCTTGGGCAACACAACAGCAGCTTTTTCTTGGGGAGCAGTACAGCAGCATCTCCCTCTCTGGTGAGTCTATAACAGCTATGGCTGTTGGCTACTTAGTTGCAATGGCTGCCAGTGTCTTCTGTAGAGCAGGCCTCTGGGGTCCATGATGACAAATATTATGGAGTCCTCTGCTATGAAAGTTGTAGGGAATCCACAGCTGTCATAAGGGCTGTAGAGGCTCTCAGAGGCAAAGGCTGCTGGGTCTGCCACAAAGTAGGCCATTGGGGACCATAATGGCACCCACCATGTGGCTGATATTGTTAGTCTTGCCTTTCTTCTTTGTTCTTAGCTATCTCCAGACATTTCCACTGAGCTGCTTTCCCTAGTGATCCTTTATGTGTGGATATTCTCCATTTTTCACTATAGGTTCTTAATTGGACTCTTGAGCCCTCTCGGGGCTATATTTGTTTGTAGAGAGCTGTCTAATTACTGTCATTTGTGGGGAGAAAAAAGGCTGGTATCTCTTATTTTGCCATTTGCTGACATCCCAAAGATAGACTGGGGAGTGGGAAAGGGGAAGGGGCAATATAGGGATGGGGAAAAAAAGGATTATTATGGGATTATATGAAATCCTGTGCGTGAAACTTTTGAAAATTGTAAAGTACTATAGAATTTAAAGAATCTTTCATTCAATAAAAAGGATAGATTTTTTAAAATTCCATTTTTAATGACTTCTAGGAACAAATAACAATATTGTGTGAATACTCCTTTCCAATGTTAAAACACTGACAGAAATTCTTATGCTCAAGTTAAATTCCACTTGATTTTATTTAAGTCATCTTGTCTCTAGTGTCGTCTTTTCTAAAGAGAGAGAAGGGATTGTCTGTAAATTTCCTACACAATCTGTCATGTAAAATCTGTCATATGTCTTTTCCAATTCTGTTTCCTCTGCCAGAAAGAAAAATTCCTCCTCCTGCCCACTCCCCAATGCATACACACTTACACACACACACTCATTCATACAAGCATACACATATACAGTTAAGAATAACTTATCCTTGAAACTTCATTGTTGGACATTAATTATTCAAATTTTACCTTAGCCAGATCACTATCCCTGCCTCAGTTTAGATAGCTTCTTATTCTCTGTTGTCCTATAATGCCCTGACATGCGTCTCTTATAGCAATGGTCCCCAACCTTTTTGGCACCAGGGACCAGTTTCGTGGAAGACAATTTTTCCACAGACGGGGGTATTGGGGACCCTTGTCTTATAGTATTTGCCACATGTCATTGTACTTATTGATTTTTTTTTTAACTGGGCTGTTTGCTCCTTCTGAGCAGGCTCAATGACTCACACATTACTGTATTCCCAGTGCTTAACACATATCTGGAAAATAGTTAAAGAACAATGTCTCATTTAAATGAATAGAAATGAGTGAATTTTGCTTCAATCATAATCTTTTGTCTCAAGTTTCTTTCTTCAAGTCATTCATTCATTTAACAAATATTGCTTGAATCCTTACTATTTTCAAAGGGGATAGGAAGAATTTATTTAGAATAAAAAATATCTGACATATTAATTATCATATGCCATCAATTAACATTTGTTGGATATCTCTTTTTATGGAACTCTTTTTTATTTTTTAATTTTTATTTATTTATTTATTTAGTTAGTTAGTTATTTTGGCTGCATTGGGTCTTAGTTGTGGCATGTGGGATCTTTGTTGAGGCATGCGGGATCTTTGTTGTTGTAGCACGTGGCTCTTCATTGCGGCCCGCAGGCTTCTGTCTAGTTACAGTGCACGGGCTTCTCTCTAGTTGTGACATGCAGGCTCCAGAGCACGTGGGCTCTCTAGTTGAGGCACACGGGCTCAGTAGTTCTGGCATGCGGGCTTAGTTGTCTCACAGCATGTTGTATCTTAGTTCCCTGACCGGAGATCGAACCCGTGTCCCCTGCATTAGAAGACAGATTCTTTACCACCGGACCACCAGGGAAGTCCCCTATGGAACTCTTTTTTAAAACGTTAAAAAATAAAGAGAAAAGCAATTCTCCAACTAGGACATAGCAGGCATTGTGGATACTCTTAACAAACTGGACTTCTGTTGTAATTCATAGCGGTCAATAAAGGAGTTCTCTTGTCTTTAGTTATTGCCTCTTGGGGCTATGCTAGTATGTTAATGCTTATATGCAAGTGGCTACTGTTCATTCCCTAAATATAGAGGGTGTATCCTATGGTTTAATTCACACTTTTGATGGACCAGTTCCCAGTTAACCAGGGACATTTGAATTCCATTTTTGTGCCTTGTAGTGTTGGCAGTCTTCCACGATGGGAACAGATAGTGTGCTCATTAAGCTGAGTGTGAGGCTATCTTCCAAATCATTAATAAAATGTAAAAAAATACTGGGCATTAGAACTGACCACAGTGGGACAGCTCTCAATATGTGATCCTAGGTTGTTGTCACATAACCATTGATCATCACCTATGGGTATGAGCTTTCCTGAAGTTATACATTGACTTTACAAAATATTCCAAATTTCTTGGTGAAAAATGGCATACGAGTCTGTAACAGAGGCCTTACTAAAACCCATATATATTAACTGTCTTGCTCTTTCTTAGGCATCACTGTCATGGAGAAATTAAGTTGTTCTAGGGTGATTAACTTTCATAAAATCATATTAAGTTATGGTAGAATACCTGAGCTTTTCTAGGTATTTGCTAGTTAAAAATCTTATGATTATATCTAGTAGATATAAACATCAAAATTAGTCTGACTAATCTCTATTAGGATATGTTTTTCTTATATTTCTTCAATTCTACACTTTCATTCTCTGTTGCAACATGTCCATCCCATCTCATTATACTTTCCAAACAACTCGTTTTATCTTCCTGCTTTAGATGATCCCCCTTCCCCAATATTGTCTTCCTACTTGATCACAGCTAGCACAGTCTTAGTCTCATTGAACTCACTGGATTTGTATCTGTTCCTTTATTTGTCTCTAACTGTTCCTTTCGGAATGCTTATTATTTTGAGAATGGAAGCCTTCTACATCCCCAGTGCCTGATAAAGGGACTGGCAGAGTATTGACATTTCATCAATAGACACATGCTCAAGAAATTTATTCTCAGGCTTTTCCTTAAATATCACTTCCATTTCTTTGCCTTTCCCCCAGAACAGATTGCAGCTGGATGTTTAATGTGCTCCCCAGACATCCATATTGACAGAACAATGCATTTGTACATTCCTTGCTCCCTGCAAGTGGTCAGAATGCAGTCATTCCACCCTCTTCTTCTTTTCTCCAGTTCATATTGACAAGGTTCCTTGTTGTCCTTTAATACAGTCATTTACTGAGCTACCCAGATCTTCTTCTACTTTCCTCAGTAATTTTAGCACCACGTCCACATTTTCATTCTCTGCCTTGTTTCTTGCAAACTTTATGGTTATAAGATATAATTCAAACACTTTCCAGTTCCACAACATCCTCAACTCTAGTAATTTGACTTCTACCAGCCACAAACACAACCATATAGCCCTACAAGTTCATGAACAATGACATTTATAGTTTCTCATATAATACATGTTCTTACTCTGCATCTAAGCACACAGATCTAAACATTCAGAAAGTGAGTTTGGAGATCCCATTAACATGAGGAGTGTTCCAAGAGGGCTTGAGTTGTCCATGTAATCAGGAGGGCTGCAGTGGGTAGGAGATTTGACAAGAAGGAACTTAGCAGTTGGAGCTAGTGAGGCCTTCAAAACTTTCTTCAGATAATTGCTTCTGAGTCCTTTCTCAACTCCCACTATAACCCTCACACCTAAAGAATGAAAACTTATTTCCCTGAGATGTAATTCAATTCTACACATCTTTATTGAGTGTCTTTTACTTATGAGATACAGTTCTAGGAACCTGGCATACATCATTAAGCAAAACAGGTAAAGCTGCCTGCCATTTTGGCATTAATATCCCTGGCTTGAACACTCTTGTAGAATGTATTTTGTCTTGTACTATATATATTGTTTAGAATTCTGTAAGTTACTATTCAACAGAATCTTGGAACCAGACAAATCCTTCCACTTCCTAGCTTAAGTAATATCTCTAAGTTTTAGTTTCCTCTTCCATGATAGGAATGGGTAAACTCATAGGCTTGTGGACAGGTTAAACAAGATAATGTTTAGAGTGTATTGGATGGTGTCTAGCACAGAGTAAACATTCTGAAATATTTTTACTACTATTGATATTATAGTAGTAGTATATTTATTAGTATTGATTAGTATTAATATTATAGGGGTAGTAATAGTACTGTACTTATGTAGGAAATAAATTGTAGCTAATTATATTATCAATATTTTTAACATGACACCTCCCTACTGAACAGTAAGCTCTCTAAAGCCAGAGATTCTCTCTTTCTACCCCCCCACCCCTTTATGAACTTCTGTGTGGATGGCACATTGCATTCAAAACTTTTTTACTGTATTGAATTTAATTAAAAATTATAATTTCATCTTAATAACTTCCAGGTTTTTATTTGTTCTCTAATTTTTCCAAAATAGCCTGTTTTTAACACCTAGCAGTTCCTTAAACTAAACCTGGAGAGCAAATCATAAGATACCACAGATCTAAATATTACTAAGTTTAGAAAGGAATTTCAAATTTCACTCTCCTATTAAGAAAGTTGTAATTGATTTTCTGATCATAATTGAGATTTACCCAATATAGAGACAACTTATGATACATATGAAAGTTTCAGCATTGCTCATTGAAATGGGATATGAGACATCTTATTGTCTAGATCTAGAGGGTCATTTATGGGGAAGCAAATCTGAGACATGTACATTTTTCAAAAAAGATACAAATCACCCAGTTTGAGGAGTAAAATCTAGCCTCCAACCTTTCCAAAGCCTGGATATTCCATATTTGATATGCTAATGACTAATCAAATCACCATCAATATGCCTTTTAAACCACAATGCAAATACAAAACTTCATTTGGTGATGTAAATACACAATAATAATTATGGAAATTTCCTTGGGTGAAGGGCAGCAAATATTAGTACAACTAATAGGTACTTATTAGGTCCTATCTCAATCTGCCAAATGATGTTAAGGAAGCTGCCCCCTACTGTCTTGGTTTTTCATTCTCATTGCTGAAAAACTAGAAAGGAACAACATCCATTGCAAGTAAGCCAACCTACTCTGACACATGTCCTCCATAGTTTAGCTGTGCTTTTCCAGATAACTTTATGATAATCAGATAATTTTATGGCCCAGGCTGTCTTGCTTCAGTGCTTTAGATCATCAATATGAATATGTGGAAGTGTCTTACATATGGAGGATAATGCATTTGAATAAACAAAGAAAGAATCAGATGGCCATTTTTGCATGGGAATAGTCAGCAATATTATAATATGCAGGAGCTTTTTTTGGATTATTGGAGCTTTTCTTTTTCTTTTTTTTTTTTTTTTTTTGTGGTACGCGGGCCTCTCACTGTTGTGGCCTCTCCCGTTGCGGAGCACAGGCTCTGGACGCGCAGGCTCAGGGGCCATGGCTCACGGGCCCAGCCACTCCGCAGCATGTGGGATCTTCCCGGACCGGGGCACGAACCCGTGTCCCCTGCATCGGCAGGTGGACTCTCAACCACTGCGCCACCAGGGAAGCCCCTGGAGCTTTTCTTTTTGAAGTTTGAGATTTACTTTGTTCTACTGACTGATGATGATAGCCTGCTCTGAAGGAGTTAAACCTGGCTGAAAAAGAAGGCAGTGTCTTATCTCTGTAAGAGCCATTTACTGCACTGTCTTCCACCTGGGATTAGAGGTGGGCAAGATAATCTTATCAATAGTTCAAAGCAAATCCATCTTCAGATTTCACATTATGAGATAGCACTATGCATTGTGGAGTGGTCTTCCTTGCTTTATCTCAAATTATTTCCACAATTCTATAAAGTAGATTAACTGAGGGATATAGAGTTAAATTACTTTGGTTATTTGCCTTAATGGACAAGCTTTCAAATTATTTTTAGTTAGAAAATGATATTTTTTCTTACAGAAGATATTAATATATACTGAAATATACAAAGTAATACACAGTCTAAACATTAGAAAGATATGTAATATAGAAGAGAAAGTCCTCTGTAATCCACCTCCCCATGCCAAGAACTGTTTTCAGTTCACATTCTTCTAATATTTGTTACATATATTTTTCCATTTTTTCACTATTAACAAAAAAGCAACAATAAATTGATTTTATCCTCAGCATATTATGAAAAACCTTGTTTCTTCCCCTTTCCAATAATACTTATACTTTTTTTCTCTATGTCTGTATGTGTGTGTGTAGTTGGATTGTTTTCGATTTTTCACTAATAACAAAAACACTACAATAAGAATTCGTGTGCATATTATTCACTCTCAGGTACATACATTTCTGTTTAATTTAAAAGACATGAGTCTATATCAATGAGTAATATTATATATGTTGAATAATTTTATATATATACATACACACACAGAGGTGGCCTTTAAGGAAAAGGCATTGAATATCACTAAATATATATCATTATACTCTTTTTTTGAATTTTTGAATTTTATTTTTTTATACAGCAGGTTCTTAGTTCATTACACTCTTTATACGTCATTTAATTCCTGACAATACACAGTAATTATTACCTGAATATTGGGAGTTGATTTGAAAAATTAAAATCACATTTTCTAAATTATTTTACAAAAATACCTTTATAATCTATTTGAAGTAAATTGGCCAATTCATGTGTATTTAACTGACTATTAAATGAAATAAAAACATTTACTGTGCATTCACAATGGAAAACTTGTAGGTTACACACTCCAGAAAAAGGGAAGAAAAGGGGAAATAAGGCTTATATAATCTCTATTATGATATAATCACTGTGTTGGATATTTTTTCTGCCATTTAAAAATCTACAGACAATGCTGCATATTATGCCTTATTAATGATTTTTATAGATAAAGAATCTGATGCTTTAATTGGTTAAATAAACAAACAGATAAACAAAATGCCAAGATTGCAAACTTTGTGGTAAATTTGAGATTTGAATCAAAATCTCTGATGCTAAGGTTAATACCATCCTCATTACACTATACTGTACAAGATGTAATGCAAAGGCATTAAGTATTTTCTGAGTATACAGTCTATTATCTGCTTGTTTGCTTGTAAATGGCATATTTATAGAGATAGATATGGATATGATACGTGGTTTCTTATAACACAACGGGGTCTCATGAATTTAATAATACATTTTTCCTGTAAAGAGGAACATAATTCAGCTGAGTGTTTCCAAGGGGTAGATTAGATAAAGGTGTTAATGTTGCACACTTAGACAGAGAGATCTTCTTAAAATCCAAATATTAAATTTCTGTAAAAAGCTAAAAGTGGAAACGTAATCTTTTTTAATAAGTCTTGGTTGCTACTAGCAATGTGGAGAATGTTAAAAGGGACATTAATAAAACACTTTGCAGAGCAAAAAAGTCAAGAAGGATTTGCCAGGAGTTAGAGCAACATGATGAAACATAACACAGACAAAAATTACTAGAGTTTTGAGCTTCCCTGGTGGCGCAGTGGTTGGGAGTCCACTTGCCGATGCAGGGGACACGGGTTCATACCCCGGTCTGGGAAGATCCCACATGCCGCAGAGCGGCTAGGCCTGTGAGCCATGGCCGCTGAGCCTGCGCGTCCGGACCCTGTGCTCCACGACGGGAGAGGCCCGCGTACTGCAAAAAAAATATTTTTAAATTACTGGAGTTTATTTATTACAAAGCGTTCAGAGTGGTTAATGAGGACTCCTATAATGTTGTGATGAATTTTACATCATAAGTTCAGCTCCCACATATTCTGTCTAATTCTAAGTGCATCTACCCTTACAAGTATAGTTGCTGGCTTTTCTCCCATATTTTGAAATGGCTAACAATATGGAGAATTTATATCTGCCAAAAAATATCTTCTATGAAACATTGTATATATTTATTTCATTTTGGGAATGGTATAACTCTTAGGGATGGTTTGGTTATATGGTGCCTAAACTCCTCCATGACAATAAACTGCATGCCCATATTACATGAATTTACATATCCCAGATGCCACAAACCCACTGAGTGAAGTTTTCTGTTCAAGCACGCTTCATTGCAAAGACGGGCATAGCTTATTCCCCAGGAAGTATTTACTTACCACGACATCAGGAGTTTTATTGTACCACCTGCACATTTATTAGAGTAAAACCCTGTATTTAAAGGAAATGTACCTAAACAACATAAGGTAGAAGCAGTTAAACACAGGTGGCCTTTTTTAAAAAAAATGTCATTGAATATCACTAAACTAAGGCAGAGTCACCTGCATCTGATTATAACTAAATTGTTGAACTTTTGATAATCCTTCCCTTCCAAAGTTTTTGGAAAATGCCACTATACATTTAAAGCAAAGGGATCAATGCCTTGGTAAAGTTTGCCTGGATCTTTGTTTCTTGCCTTTAGTTCCTTTTAACTGTATGAAATATTTGGCCAGTTTGTATTCCTTTTAGAAATGAGTTTACCCTGGTTGCCTGTGAGTATCTTGTGTGTATTGGCAACATCACTGGATTTCAATAGAAACTCTTTTCACCCCATCTTCTGGGCTCTGGAAGACCTGAGTGTGATAGAGATTTAGGGAGCTTCCAACATGGACCAACACTCTCGAATAGGGCAGAGTTCACTCTAGTGTGTTCCTTTTCAATGGAGGAACTGGATACTATTTGCATGGAAATAATCTCATTTGCCTTTCTTTTGTTTGCATATTTCTACTTGAAAAAAAATACCAACCACAATGACTGCAGCTTAGGTAACAGTGGAAGACAGTAAACAGGGGAAGAGAAGAGATTTTATAGTAAAAGACCTGGTTCTGCCTCTGACTAGCTGTATGATCTTGGACAAATCCTTAACCTCTGGAAGTGCAGTTCAGCACCACTGGGGATTAAACAAGGCAATGAAAAGCATCTAGCTCACAGTGGACTAGTTCAAGTAGATACTTAATTTTAAAAAGTTACAAAAATGTTCCAATAAACCAATTTCATATTACACTGTAGTAGAGGATGCCTAGGGTATGTATGATCTTAGTGTACTATTAAAATATGTGCTGGATAGGATCTTTCACCGTTTGCCCCTGGTGAAAAAAAAAAAGCCATTATAATGCTTTCTAGGAGGTCATTTTGTTAGGCCTGGGGACTGCAAAACAAGTTGCTTGAAATCATGATGTAAACTATATGTCACAATAATATAATATTTAAGTGTTATTAAATTAATTGATTACAAGAGAGTATTTCTTTGAACTGATGCAATAACTCTGTTAGGTTTGCTGTGTGGAAAGAACAGCAGCCAGAAGGATTTTGAATACACAAAGTAGATTGAAATAATTGCTAAAGATGGATTAAAATTAAGGGATAGTGGTCAGATGGCTCTGTAGCCTTTGATCTGGTATCAGGCTCTGAGGATGTCCAGTTAACGCCCACATGTCCATCATAAGGTGCCTAGGCTCTAAGGAAACCCAACAGGCACTTTGATGGATCTTCTGCATTAAGGTCTTGGGTCTGTTCCTGGTATTATTTCTCTCTCAGTCTATAATGACCACCCAATCAGTACCTGAGATCTCAAGAGTCCAGAAAAATTTCTCCAATTTTTACTGCCTGTTGAATTGACATCCAGAGGTAAATGTATGCGGGGATTTGCACTATGACGAAAAGCTTGGTTTCTTTCTTGAGGGTTTGGGAGTTGCAAATGGCTGGCTTCTGACAGTAAAGAAGGTGTATGTGCTTGAAAATAGGCATGGCTCATTGTAGACAGCACCTTATAAGTGCCTGGCACATAAGAGCAGAGATAGCACTTAACACAGAGGAAGAGCCTGTGTCCACTCATCCCTTGGAAGATTCCCCAAATAGCGGGGTAACAATATATGGTCAGAAACATGAGGTCTGGGCTGAAGCAGAACATTTGGAGGAGACAGTATTGAGAAGTGACCATTTTGAGACAGGGAAGATTTTGAAGCAAAATGTAATGTTATGGTTTTTGGTTACCAGTGGATGCAAGAAACATATATCTGACCTTTCCTGTGGCTAACTCTGGTAAAGAAAGACAGTCCATTTCTATTCATTTATTTCTTTAAAATATAGTTATTTAAGAAATCACATATGCACTACTTTGAAAATCAGAAAAATAAAATAATGAAATCATTATTTTAAATTAATTAGATCTGGGTTTGTCTCTAAGGACATTTCACCCATATCCTCAGGTTATGATTAAAAAAGAGTTTGGTAACAACAGTTCAGGGATAAAATGGACTCAGCCAAGAAGTGAGGATGTCTATTTTAGATATTGCTTGGTAACTAAAAGAGTTTGTTTCCTTGCTTGCTTATTTTCCATCCATCCATCTATTTAGTGAGTAAGTAGGACGGTGATAGGGCCTTTGTTAAAATGTAGCACATCGAAGCACATACATCACACTTCTCTATTAAAATGGCTGACAGGCCAGAAGTTGAGTCCATTGGGCATGGCTTTGGTCCAACATTTGAGCCTACTGAAAAGTATTTATATAAGAGTTAAACAGTCTCCCTTCCTTCCTTCCTTTCTTCCTTTCTCTCTCTTTCTTCCTCCCTCCCTCCTTCCTTCCTTTCTTCCTTCTTTCCCTTTCCTTTCCTTTCTTTCTACTTGTTATTTTCCTATAATTTTAGAATTAAAGAAATGAGCATTCACATATACCTTTTCTCTAATATTAAAAACGTACAGAACCTTCATATAGTTATCAAAACAAGGAAATTAATATCAGTATAATACTATAAAATAAACTACAGGTCATGTTCTAATTTCACCAGTTTTTTCACGCCTCTTGTCTTATGTTCCAGGAAACAATCTAGGATCTCACATTGCATCTAATTGTGACTCCTTAGCTTCCTCCAACCTGAGGCGGTTCTTTAGTCTTTCCTTGTTTTTCATAACCTTGGTGTTTGGATAAGGACTGGCTAGTTATTTTGCAGCATGTCTCTCAATCTGGGCTTGTCTGATATTGGCCCGTGATTAGATTGAGGTTATACACTTTGGCAAGAATACCACAGAAGATTATTGTGCCTTTCTTGGTGCATCTATACTGGGGGTACATTGTGTTGGTATATCTCATCGTTGATCTCTTGGTTACAGTGGTGTCTGCAATGTTTCTCTACATAAAATTATTATTTTTCACTTTGTAATTGATAAGGCAGATACTTCAGAGAAATACTTTGAGACTATGCAAATATCTGTTTTTATCTCAAACTTTTGCTCCCCTGATTTAAATATATATTAGTGGTATTTTTTTCTGCAACAATTGTTACTATAATGCTTGCCTATGGTCACTTTCTATTTCTTCATTCCTTCTATAATACAATTAGTAAAATTTGAATTTATCTCTAATGAAGAGCTGTCTGTTCTCCCCAATTTATTTAATTATGTACATTGGTATGGACTTATCAATATTATGGGAGGCTGGAAAATGGCCCCCCAAAAGATATTCATGTCCTAATTCATGGGACCTATGAATGTGACATTACACAGGCAAAAATATGATTACATTATGGGTTTGAGATGAAGAGAGTATCCTGGAAGAAAGAGGCAGAGAGAGAATTTTCTTCCTTCCACCCCTTTCTTAGCCACCCCTTAGAGGTAACAAATTTCCCGAGCTTCTGTTTTTGTCCTTTCTGCAGTTATTTTGCATAAATAAGAAGATGAATGCATTTTCTTACATCCCCTTCTTTCTTGTAAGAAGGGTAAGGTGTTATTCTGCAATTTGCTTTTTTCACTTTACAGTATATCATGGAAATCACCTCCATACCATTTCACAAAGAACATTTGTATAGTACTCCATTGTATGGCTGTAACATTATTTATTCAACCATGTTCCTATATGTGAGTATTTAGACTGTTTCCAATATTTTGCAATTATAAACATCTCTGGAATGAATAACCATGCATATATATGCATTTTCATGTTGTTTGAGGCTTACCTTTAGGGTGGATTCTTAGAAGTGGGGTTGCTGGGTAAAAGGGTAATTGCATCATATGTAGTTTTGTTAGGTACTGACAAAATTTCTTTCAGGCAGTCAGACCCCCGAGCATAGCTCAAAACCACAAACTACATTATATAGTGGCTAAGAGTTTGATTTTCTGAAATACAAAATATTATTTATCTGGAAACATAAGAAATGTTCACACAGCACAGTTGTGCAAAAGACATTTTTAAATGTCTATTCACTTTTTTCAATCGGATCATTGTAATAGCCTAATAATGACTTGCTACATTGTTCAGTGTGTGGTGATGGTTTAGTCTGCCAGCCTGTGAAAGTTTCTTGAGTGAATACTTTGTGGACTAATCTATATAATGCAGACAAGTGTGTGGATCATAAAGAATGATAACAGTGAGTTATCTTGCTGGTATGATGAGTTTCAGTGATCTTTGTTTACTTAAATATTTAGGAAGCTAAAATCTCTTTCAAAGAATTGAATTGCAATTATGTTAATATAAATAATATATTCAATTTCTTTGTCATTATAATGTAAGACAATAACAAACCCAAGAAAATGCACTCAGAAGATGTCTGGTGCAAGATCAAGTCTTTTCAATATTTATTTCCTTTGTAGTATAAATGTCTAAGTTTGGGAATGACTGATTAATCAGACCAGGAGAGGGCCTGTATAATATAGATACATTATTTGTCACTGCAGCAAATGATTGGATCATAATCAGGAATAAAGCCCTCAAGTCCCCCTAATCATGTTTCTTTTGCAGCACATGGGATGCATGGGGAAGGCAATGTAGAAGGAGAAGACAGCATCCATCTCAGGTGACCAGAGATGGCACAGGAGCAACCTGGGATTGAAAGAAACACAAATCCAGTAAGAAGCCTGGTGTGAAGGAAATGTAGCATGACACTGGGAAGACAGTACACTGTGCTCAGCGGTATGAAACATTCTACTTGATGCTTTCGGAACTTATCATGAAAAATGAAAGTGATCTGAGGGTACTTTTAGTGTGGATAGTAGTCTCTAGAAAAATGTTTATCATTGCGACTGCTATAGAAGAAATATAAATGATACAGCCAGGGAAAAAAGGGGCAATGATATTTTACTTGAATGGTTAAACAATGATTATTGAATCAAGGAGAGTTCTGAACATATAACCAATTATTAACTGCTAAAAACTAAGACTCGGGTACTGTAATAACATGTACCTTAAGATAATTTCAAAATTTTCCTGAAATACTTAAATTTCCTGGAATACCTAAAAGAAATAAAAATATGTCATTTGAGTCCCTACATCTAATAAACAGAATATGATTAGTAAAATATTAATTTGATTTTTGATTTCCATTAAAATCAATCTGTAAAAATAGTCTATTGACTCTCCTTTACTGCTGGTGATCTTGTAAATGTGTATAATCACTTTGGTTATTTTTAGAAATACTGAAAATGAACATAAGCTGTATCAGCAATTTCACTTTCAAATATACTTTTAAAGTATCCCAAGTGTGGCATAAGAAGGTCCTCACAGGAATGTTCATTTTAAGCATTTTCTATAGTAGTGAATAATTGTAATCACTTAAATGTCCAGCAACAGGAGAATGGATGAATACGTTGTGGTATATTCATATAATTGGAATAGTATATAGCAGTTAAATTAAGAAACCAAAGCTATATAAATCACAGATAAATATTTAAGGAAAAAAGCAAGTTGTAGAATTGTAAATATAGTACACCATTTATAGGAAATTTAAAATGTAACCCAAAGAATACATATATGTTTATAGATACTTGCCTATGATATCCAGTATTAAAAATTATGCATGGAAATGATAAATAGCAAATTAAGGGAATATTTATCTCTTGGGAGGGAGAGAGGAAAGGGAATGGAGTTCATTAGGGGTACATAAAAGACTTTAGTTTATCTCCAGAATTTCATTCATTAAAAAAATTAATATGAGTATTAAATTTTGAAAAAATTGGAAAGAATTAGTAGGTGGTATTTATTATAATAACAGTAATGTTTAAAACTTTCTCTAGTTTAAAATATTTCAAAATAAAAAATATCATTTAAAAATTCCCTTCACCCAAGAATTTTAGTCTGTTCCCATATACATCCAGTTCATTTGCCCATAAATTTACAGGCACTAGGTAAAATACAGATACACTTATGTAAGGAATTTTAGGTTTCATAGAACTTGATTATTTCACCAGCTAAATTTCTCTTATTAAGGTCTATATAAAAACCATTGTTTGTGGCTGAAATGAAGAGGTGTGATTATCTATTTTTTTGTGTATCAGATTCTCTTTGTTGATGGTAGATAGTAAATAACCCACAACAACAGATAAGTTTTGTAACAATAAGTATATTCAGTAAAATTTTGGTGGGATTTAATGGGCTGAAATTAAAATAGTGATCTATATCCATCTATACGTTTATGTGCATTGTCAACCAATGTTGTGTGTTGTGTAAAGTAACTTGGAAATCAGTTTTAGGGTGGTAAGAAATCAACTTCTATCATTTAAAAATGTTATAGATAGTACACAAAGATGATAATTAAGGGGGTATTGCATCAATATATAAAGAAGATGAAAGGAATGACAAATCAGTAGACTTTTATAACATTTAGAAAATTATTCATTAAGAACCTTTGTTAAAATTAAGAAAAATATAATAATGTTTAAGGCAGAAATTTGAAAAAAACTCTTTACAGAATAAATTCACTAGCTCAGTAAAAAAGGAACATTATAAAATATAGAAACCATACTGACATGTTTAAGTGAAATTTGACTTATCCAATTACAGTGATGTAAAACATTTTAAGCCATAAATTATATGTGATTATATTACTCCTTTCAATAAAATTTTACCACAAGAGTTTTAAATGTAAATTCTACTAAATTGTTAACATAACTGAGACTAGTCTGTATATCTGAATATCATATGTGAAAAGAAATTAATTTTTAACATTTAAGTATATACTTAATCATTTAGTTTTTCATTTGGAATTGGCTGCCAGCAAGTTTTAGTCATCAACTTATCATGCAATGTTGGAGGTATGTGTCATTTTATTTAAGAAATGCTATGCTTCCTTTGCTTGTACTTCATGGATGGAGGAGCTGAGATTTTCATCCATAGTGTGGCTCATATTTTGAATTATGTAGATAGATATGTATTTTAGTCCCTAGAGGTTTTTACAAATGCATCTTGATGATAAATGCTATTTCTACACAGGCAACACTCATTTCACTTGGAATCATAAAACCAAATGCAAATGCTTATTCAATGTGTAAAGGGATATTACCAATAAATAAGAAAGGTATTATGTCTTGTAGTCATTAACATGAAGGTGACAATACGTATAGACTAAATGCCATGTACAGTACAAATCAGAGGATAAAAATGTATAGAAGAAAATCGGCCATGAGGAAATAATAGTGCCTTACATGGCACAAACAATGTAAACAAACAGAAAACTGGGGAAAACTTATAAAACAGCTCTTTTCAGACATAAAAAGCAGCATAAAACTGTGCTCATTAAAAAAAAGAACACTTTAAATTCAAACACACAAGTTAGCAGTAAAAGGATGGAAAAAACGAAACCATGCAAACACTACACATAAGAGAGCTGAACTGACTGTGAATATCAGACAAAATCAAATTTAGGTAAAGGAACATAATCAGGGATAAAGAGAGATATTCTTCAGTGGGTGGTGCTGGGAAGAATGGATGGATACATGTGAAAGAATGAGATTGGAACACACCCTGACACAATACACAAAGGTGGACTCAAGATGGATTGGAGATCTAGTTGTAAGGCCGGATGCTGTGAGGCTCTCGGAGAAGGACATGGGCAGAACACTCTATGACATAAATCACAGCAAGATCCTTTTTGACTCACCTCCTGGAATGAGGGAGGTAGGAGCAAAGGTGAACAAATGGGACCTAATGGAGCTTGGGAGCTTTTACACAGCATTGGAGACCTGGGACAGGACGAAGGGACAGCCATCAGAATGGGAGAAAATATTTGCAAACGAAACAGCTGACAGAGGATTGATCTCCAGAATATTCAGGCAGCTTGTGCAGCTCAATATCACAAAAACAAACAACACAATCCAGGGATGGGTGGGCGATCTGAGTGGACATTTCCCCATGGGGGACATGCAGATAGCTGGCAGGTTCATGGAGGGATGCTCGGCATCGCTGGCCATTGGAGAGGTGTTTATCAGGACCACGGTGGGTTACTGCCTCACACCGGTCAGAGTGGCCATCACCAAAAAATCTAGAAACAATAAATGCTAGGGGGGTGGTGCGGGGAAGGGGGAACCCTCCTGCACTGTTGGTGGGAATGTGGATTGATACAGCCACTGTGGAGACAGTGTGGAGGTTCCTTAAAGGGCGAGAAGTGGAGCTGCCATATGGCCCAGTGGTCCCACTACTGGGCATATACCCAGGGAAAACCATAGTTCTGGGAGATGCATGTACCACAATGTTCATTGCAGCACTATTTACAATAGCCAGGATGTGGAAGCAACCTAAGTGTCCCTCGGTGGATGAATGGATAAAGAAGATGTGGCATGTGTGTACAGTGGAATATTAGCCATAAAGAGGAATGAAATTGAGTTATTTGTAGTGAGGTGGATGGACCTAGAATCTGTCATACAGAGCGGAGTAGGTTGGGAGGAGAAAAATACTGTATGGTAATGTATATATATATGAAATTTAAAAAGCGGTACTGATGAACCTAGTGGCAGGGCAGGAATAAAGACACAGACGTAGAGAAAGGACTTGAGGGCACAGGGGAGGGAAGGGGAAGCTGGGATGAAGTGAGAGAGTAGCATTGGCATATATACACTACCAAATGTAAAATGGGTGGCTAGTGGGAAGCTGCTGCATAGCAGCAGGAGATCAACTCAATACTTTGTGATGGCCTAGAGGGATGGGATAGGGAGGGTGGGAGGGAGGCTTAAGATGGAGGGGATATGGGGATATATGTATACATATAGCTGTTTCACTTTGTTGTACAGCAGAAACTAACACAACATTGTAAAGCATTTATACTCCAATAAAGAAAAAACAATAAAACAAAACAAACAAACAAATAAATAAGATGAATTTATCAAGAAGACATGACAATCCTAAAGACTATGCATAGAAAAACAGCTTCAAAATACTTGAAGCAAAACTTGATAGATCTGAAAGGAGAAACAGACATATTCACAATTAGAACTGGAGACTACAGCACTCTTATTTCTGTAATTGACAGAACAAGTGGGAAAAAAAAATCAGAAATAATCTAGAAGATGTGACCAACATTATTACCTAACATGACATAATTGACATTTAGAGAAAATCCCATCCAACAATGACAAAATGCATGTCCTTTTCAGGTGTGCATGGAATATTCACCACAATAGATATATATAAGGCCATAGAACACACCACATTTAAAGGGGTAAAAAATTTTAAAGTGTGGAAATTATACTGAATGTGTTCTATGACACTTACCTAAGAGGGATACAAATTGGAAAGGATGAAGTAAACTGTCTTTATTTGCAGAAAACATAATATGAACAGAGAAAATATTAAGAAATCTAGAAAAAAAAGGGTACTAGAACAAATACTTGAGTTTAGCAAAATCACTGGAGAAAAGGTCAATATATAAAATTCAACTGGATTTTTATATACTAGTAATGAAAAGCTGGAAAATAAAATTTTAAATAATACTGTTTATAATAACATCAAAATATTAAATTAGATATAAATAATACAAAAGATACATAAAAATTCCCCAAATATTTGGAAATTAAACATTGCAGTTCTATAAAATTCATGGGTAAGAAGATAGCATAAGTGAAATTATAATATATTTTACACTGGATAATATTGAAAGTATAGCATATCAAAATCTGTGGGATATAGCTAAAGTAATGCTTAGGATAAATTTATAAATGCTTTATTAGAAAGGGGAAAATGCCAAATATCAATGCTCTAAGGTTCCACCTCAAGAATGAAAAAAGAAAAGCAAATTAACCTCTGTGTAAATAAAAAGATGGAACTTAAAATGATAATGAAAAAAATGAACTCAAAATTAGGTAAATAATAGGGGAAATTAACGAAACCTAAAGCTAGCGCCACACCAAAAACTGACTGAGTTTTACTGTATGTAAATTTTTTAAATGAATAAAAATTTTGAATGCTTGAAGTGATACTATGACACTGTGCTTTATAGTAAGATATTTCATGAACGATCACACAAATCCTATGTTGAACTTTCCACTTCTATCTTTCCACATGGCCCCATCATGGCACATACATCCTGTCATGACATGTTTGTAGATGGACTCAGCCCAGCTTGATCATCCCTACTGCCTGCCCAGTTGGATTCAGGCACAGGCTTGGCAGAAAATGACAGCCAGGGATTCTGTTACCTTTTAAGGTTTGAGTCATAAAAGTTAGCGCTTTATGTATTAACAAAACATTTGTAAAGAATGTGTTAGATTACTAATGACAAAGTACTTTTGTACATGCTTGTATTGGATTTCCACTATATCTCAGAACAGGGTAAGGCAAGTAGTATTATTCCCACTTTATGGAGAATAAAGTGAAACAAAAAATTAAGTGACTTATCCAAACTCAGTAAGATAATAATAACTAGAGGAAACTCAGTATTAGTCTTTAATGCCAAGCCTTGTTCTCTTTCCACTTCATTCAGTGATAAAGAATCCTGACTATCCCAGCCAGGTCAATAAATCTTTATTGAGAATAGCCTTATGCTCAGGACTATGTAGATATTTTAAGTATTAGAAAATACTCTCTACCCTCCAGAGTTTTAGAATGTAATTGGATACTTGTAAAAATAGGTGAAAAGATGGTGGCAAAGAACAGCCTATAAGAAGACAGGAAACTCAGGGGCTATATTTTATTCATTTGCTTATTTTTTTAACTTGGGCAACTTAACCACTACTATTTTTTTTAACTTGGGCAACTTAACCACTACTATTCATAATAACATGAATGAATCTCACAAATATGTTTAGCCAAAGAAGCCAGGCATATAAAAGTGCATTTTGTATGATTCCATTTATATGAGATTCCAAACCAGGCAAAACTAATTAAAAGTGATAGAAGTTATAAGAGTGGTTAACTTTGGGAAAATATTGACTAGAAGATGATGAGGAAGCTTCCTTTTGCTGGTAATATTGTATATCTGAACCAGTGTGGTGGTTATTTGAGTGCATTCATTCATAAAAATTTTGTAAGGACTATGTTTAAGATTTGTGAACTTTAATATATGTACATATTATATTAATTTAAATAAAGTTTATAAAAACCTGTTTTTTAAAATCAGTAGATCTGATAAACCTCTAGGTAGACTGATTAAGAAAAAAAAATAACATATACAGGTCCTCAGTATTAGGAATAAAAGAGCAGACATCACATAGTTCTAAAAGTCATTAAAGATAGTAAAGGAATGAAAAAATTTTAATAAATTAGATAAAATGGACAAGTTCCTGGAAAGAAAAGAAATAAATTAATAAATTACCATAACTGACACAAGAAAAGATAGAAAACCTTGTTTGCCCCAAATCTATTAAAGAAATTGAATTCATAACTAAAATATCCCTCTCATAAAGATAATTTCATGTTCAAATGGCCTCAGTGATAAAGCTCTGTTCAACATTTAAGGAATAAATAATGTCAGTGTACACAGCTATTTCAGGAAATAAGAGGAAGTGCTTTCCAAATCATTCTATGTGGTTAGCATTATCCTGATAAGCAAACCAAAGAAAGGTATCACATGAAAGAAAAAAATTTCCCTTATAAACACAGAATCAAAACTCTTCACAAAATATTAGCAAAGCAAATCCAGCAAAACACAAAGTTGTTAACACATTATGACCAAGTAGGATTTACCTTGGGAAAGCAAGATTGACTCAACAGTCAAAAAGTGTAAAAAATAATACATGATATTAATAAAATGAGAAAAACCATATAATTTTACTGAATAGATATAAGCAAAAGCATTTGACAAAATTCAAAATCCACTTATAATATACAAAATAGCTTCTTAGCATATCCCCAACTTGATTAAAGGCATCTATGAAAAATCTACAGCTAATGTCAAACTTACTGATGAAAGATGGAATAGTTTTCCTCCACCCTACCCACCAGGATTGGGAAGAAGGTAAAAAAAATTTCTGTTTTTACCACTTTTCTTCAACATTGTGTGTGACTGTTTAGTAAGTAAAAAGAAAGAAAGAAAGAAAAAAGGCATACTAGAAAGAAAAAAATATAATTACCTTTATTTACAGAAGGCATCATTGTGTACATGAAAAATTCTACAGTATCTACAAAATAGCTACTATACTGCAGAAACAAATATTTGAGATTAGCAAAGTTGCATGATATATACAAAGTTAATTGTGTTTCTATATAATAACAATGAAAAATTGGAAAATAAATTTGTAAATTCAATACTATTTACAATAGCATATAAAATCATGAAATAATTATGTATAAACTAAGTAACATGTATGTTAGTATTGTACACTGAAAACTATAAAACACTGCTGAGAGAAATTAAAGAAAATCTAAATAAAATATATATAAAGTACCATGTTCATGGACAGGAATGTTTAATGTAATTAAGATGTCAGTTTTCTCCAAGTTGATGTACAGATGTATTGCAATCCTAATCAAACTAAAGACATGATTATAGAGGGTTTTTTTTGTAAAAATGAACAAATTGCTTCTAAAATCCATATGGAAATCTGAAGAATTCAAAACTCCAAAACAATTTTGAAAGACAATAAAATTGGAGGATTTATACTCCTTGATATTAAGACTTACTATGAAATTACAGTAATCAAAACAAGGGAGGTATTGGTATAAGTAAACTATATCAATAGGATAGAATAGAAAGTCCAGAAATTGACTGACATATATATGTCAATTGATTTTTTAACAAGTGTAAATCAATGGGGAAAAGAATAATCTTCCATCAAATCATGTTGGAACAATCAGATACCCATTGTCAAAATATGATACTTAATTCTTACCTCACTTCAAATTCAAAATAGCTAGACATTACTCACACACTTAAAATTAAATGCTAAAACTAAGAACACCTAAAAGAAAATATGGGAGAAAATATTTGTAACATTGAGTTAGGTAAAGATTTTTTTGGAGAGTATGTAAAAAGCACTAACTACAAAAGTAAAATAAATAACAAATAGGACATTATATTAAAATTAATAACTTCTACTCTCTAAAGGCATTATTAAGAAATAAAAAGTAAATAACAGGCTAGGAGAAAATATTTTCAGTACAACGTCTGACAAAGGATGTATATTCATAAAATATAAAACACTTCTACAAATCAATGGTAAAAAGACAAAATCTTAATTTAAAAATGGGCAAAACATTTGAATAAACATTCCACAAAGGAAGACGTACAGATGATTGATTAATTCATGGAAATACTGTCTGCTTAACATTAGTCAAAAGGGGAGTGAAAATTTAAAGAAAAGTTATATGCCATTAAGTATTAACTTGAATGCCTAAAAAAAGTAGAAGTGTTGGTAAAAATATGGAGCAAACTGAACTATTAAACTTTGCTCTCGGGAATTTTAATTGTTTCCACCATTCTGGAAAACACTTTTACATTTTCTTATAAAGTTAAACGTATAATAAGACCCAATAATTTCACTGCTATAATAATTACTCAAGAAAAATAAAAATCTATGATTATACAGAAACTTGTACTAAATATCCATAGTAGTTTTATGCCTAATGGCAAACAGTATAAACAGCATAAATTCCTATCAACAGATGGATAAACACATTGTATTTTATTCGTACTCAGAATATCATGCAGCAATGAAGAGGAATGAACTCATGATAACAACAATGTGAGTGAATCTCAAAAACATTATTCCGAGCAAAAGAAGCCAGACACAAAAGAGTATGGATAATTCCTCTAGAAAAAACAAATCTAATCTATAGTGACCTAAGTAGATCAGTTAATGGCTGAGGCTGAAAATAAGTCAGGAACTGACTAAAATGGAGCATGAGGGAAATTTTTAGAAAGAGAGAAATATTCTAGTTTGTGTTGGTGATTACCCAGCTGTACACATTTGTCAACACTCATAGAACTATACTCTTAAAATGGGTACATTTTATTATAGGTAAATTATACCTTAATAAAATTGATTTGAAATTATAAGGAGAAAATTAAACAAAGATATTTTCATTTGAATAGAAATACAATTATATGGATTTTAATATGCAAGCCAAATGAAGTATTCATTCCTCAACTTACTATATTTTATTATTATCAGTTATGTTCTATTATATCTCAAAAGATTGTTGACTGTTTGCAATTTGTAATTTTATTAAGGGCATCCATAAACAATTTACCTTTGATTTGTGTTTTAATCACACTGCTGAACATAAAGCTATGGCCAGTAATTTTCAGAATGCTCTTCTTTGGTAACCTTCTGCAGATTTCTAGGATATGAATTTGGCATATAAATAGGAATTAAGAGATCACTATCTTATGAAAAATATATCCCAGGGCTTCCCTGGTGGCGCAGTGGTTGGGAGTCCGCCTGCTGATGCAGGGGACGTGGGTTTGTGCCCCCGTCCGGGAGGATCCCGCATGCCACGGAGCAGCTGGGCCCATGAGCCATGGCGGCTGGGCCTGCGCGTCTGGAGCCTGTGCTCCGCAGCGGGAGAGGCCACAGCAGTGAGAGGCCCGTGTACTGCAAAAAAAAAAAAAAAATATATATATATATATATATATCCCAGCACCTGAAAACTGAACCCAGCAATGGTAGGGTTGAAGTTGCCCTTGCTAAAACACGTAAGAAATGTGTTAAACCTAAGTCTGTCATGGTTTTGGCTTTGTTTGCAATCTGCAAGGAATTGAGCAACCTTGTGAAATCACAGTAATTTCCTGGAAATGAAAGTAGACCTGTCACACAATATAACTCTGTTCACAGCCTTAGCTTTGTTCTGAAGCACAGTTAACTTTAGAATAGTGCAAGAAGGGTATGGCTTTTAAAATATCTTTGAATTTGGGAGCAAATCAATGTGGCCAAAAGATAATTGGTTGTGCTATGTTAGAGAAGTGACTGGTTTCAGAAATTAAGTAGTGAAACCAAACATGCTATCTTTCCAGTTAAAGATAAACTTAATAGTGGGCATAGAAATAGAAGGGTTAATTTGAATTCTGAGCTTTTTACTTATGACAACTATGTCTGCATTAAACACAAGTTGGTCATTTTGCTTGCAAAAAAGATGGAAACCTTTGCTTCTGTATAACAAATCTCACCAAATACAAGAGAGTTCTTATAAAGAATAGAAAAAAAAAATAGAAAGAAAACCAAACACTATAAGAATCAAAGTTTAGAGGAATGAAGAGATAATATAGGAGATATATAGATGAAAAACAAGAACCACCTCCATTACACTGGAGACCCCTGAGGAGAGCAAACATTGCTTTAAAATACAGACTATGTGCCAGTCACTTGTGTGTTTTGTGTAATTTAACAATCATCACAAGCACCCTGTGTGATAGGAACTCTCATTTCCATTGCACAGGAAACACGAGTAACTTGCCCAAGGTCATATAACCTGTAAATTGTGAAAGTAGGATGCGAATCCAAATAGTACAGCTCCAAAGCTCATATGATGACTGCTAGGTATTTTTTTTCTTACATCTTCTACTCTTACCTTCCTGCACAATGAGTAAGGGGTCCTTTCAAAGCTCTCCTAGACCAGTAGCACACTCTGAATAACCAGAATCTAGCTGAGACCACGGACAGAGTCAACATCAGAGATGAGAGGATGGGAGAGGAAACTCTGCTCCAGTGGAGGGACCTGCAAGGCTCTTCTGACAAGTGATGGGCATAACTCTTCTGGGCACCAGGGTACAGTTGGGAAGTGTAAGTCAACCTGTTACTACAGCCAGCAGAAAAAATACATATCATAATTCATAATAATTTGCTATGAGGGCTTTATAGAGGGTTATAGTTCTAAACTAACATGATTAAGCAGGAGGGCACAGTCTATGGAGAACACATATCTAAAATGGAAAGCAAGCATATTTACTTAGACTCCTTTCATCCTCTAGTAACTATTTATACTGACTTGTAATGGAGAGAAGCACAAAGGTAGAAGAGGTAAAGAACACATCTGTAAGACCTCTGGGACAACATTCGAATTATAGGGGTCCCAGAAGAAGAAGAGGAAAAGAAATGGACTGAGAAAATATTTGAAGAGATTATAGTTGAAAACTTCCCTAATATGGGAAAGGAAAGAGTCAATCAAGTCCAGAGAGTCCCATACAGGATAAATCCAAGGAGAAACAGGACAAGACACACATTAATCAAATTATCAAAAATTAAATACAAAGAAAAAATATTAAAAGGAGCAAGGGAAAAGCAACAAATAATATACAAGGGAATCCCCATAAGGTTAACAGCTGATCTTTCAGCAGAAACTCTCCAAGCAAGAAGGACATATTTAAAGGGAAAAACCTACAACCAAGATTACTCTACCCAGCAAGGACCGCATTCAGATTTGGCGGAGAAATTAAAAGCTTTACAGACAAGCAAAAGCTAAGAGAATTCAGCACCACCAAACCAGCTTTATTAACAAATGCTAAAGAAACTTCTATAGACAGGAAACACAAGAGAAGGAAAAGACCTACAAAAACAAACCCCAAATAATTAAGAAAATGGTAATAGGAACATACATATTGATAATTACCTTAAATGTAAATGGATTAAATGCTCCAACCAAAAGATATAGACTGGCCAAATGGATACAAAAACAAGACCCATATATTTGCTGTCTACAAGAGAACAACTTTAGACCTAAAGAAACATACAGACTGATAGGGAGGGGATGGAAAAAGATATTCCATACAAATGGAAATCAAAAGAAAGCTGCAGTAGCAATTCTCATATCAGACAAAATAGACTTTACAATAAAGACTATTACAAGAGACAAAGAAGGCCACTACATAATGATCAAGGGATCAATTCAAGAAGATATAACAATTGTAAATATTTATGCACCCAATGTAGAAACACCTCAATACATAAGGCAAATGCTAACAGCCATAAAAGGGGAAATCCACAGTCATACAATCATATTAGGGGACTTTAACACCCCAATTTCACCAATGGACAGATCATCCAAAATGCAAATAAATAAGGAAACACAATCTTTAAATGATACATTAAACAAGATGGACTTAATTGACATTTATAGGACATTCCATCCAAAAACAACAGAATACACTTTCTTCTCAAGTACTCATGGAACATTCTCCAGGATAGATCATATCTTGAGTCACAAATGAAGGCTCAGTAAATTTAAGAAAAGTGAAATAATATCAAATATCTCTTTGGACTACAACACTACGAGATTAGATATCAATTACAGGTAAAATATCTGTGAAAAATACAAATACCTGGAGGCTAAACCATACACTGAGAAAGAGTATTTAATATTCTTTCTCAGTATTTCATAAGCAAGAGATCACAGAAGAAATCAAAGAGGAAATCAAAAAATACCTGGAAATAAATGACAATGAAAACACAATGACCCAAAACCTATGGGATGCAGCAAAAGCAGTTTTAAGAGGAAAGTTTATATCAATACAATCCTACCTCAAGCAACAAGAAGCATCTCAAGTAAACAACCTAGCCTTACACCTAAAGCAATTAGAGAAAGAAAAAAAAAAAAAACAAAGTTAGCAGAAGGAAAGAAATCATAAAGATCAGATCAGAAGGAAACAATAGTAAAGATCAATAAAACTAAAAGCTGGTTCTTTGAGAAGATAAACAAAATTGATAAACCATTAGCCAGACTAATCAAGAAAAAAAAAGAAGACAAATCAATAGAATTAGAAATGAAAAAGGAGAAATAACAACTGACACTGCAGAAATACAAAGGATCATGAGAGATTACTACAAGCAACTATATGCCAATAAAATGGACAATCTGGAAGAAATGGACAAAATCTTAGAAATTCACAACCTTCCGAGACTGAACCAGGAAGAAACAGAAAATATAAACAGACCAATCACAAGCATTGAAATTGAGAACGTGATTAAAAATCTTCCAACAAACCAAAGCCCAGAACCAGATGGCTTCACAGGCGAATTCTGTCAAACATTTAGAGAAGAGCTAACATTTATGCTTCTTAAACTCTTCCAAAATATAGCAGAGGGAGGAACACTCCCAAACTCATTCTATGATGCCAACATCACCCTAATACCATAACCAGACAAAGATGTCACAGAGAAAGAAAACTACAGGCCAATATCACTGATGAACACAGATGCAAAAATCCTCAACAAAAATCCTCAACAATATCTGATTCAGCAAACAGAATCCAAGAGCACATTAAAAGGATCATACACCATGATTAAGTGAGGTTTTATCCCAAGAATGCAAGGATTCTTCAATATATATAAATCAATCAATGTGATAAACCGTATTAACAAATTGAGGGAGAAAAACAACATGATCATTGCAATAGATGCAGAAAAAGCTTTTGAAAAAATTCAACACCAATTTATGATAAAAACCCTCCAGAAAGTAGGCATAGAGGGAACTTACCTCAACATAATAAAGGCCATATATGACAAACCCACAGCCAACATCGTTCTCAATGGTGAAAACTGAAACCATTTCCTCTAAGATCAGGAACAAGACAAGGTTGTCCACTCTCACCACTATTATTCAACATAGTTTTGGATGTTTTAGCCACAGCAATCAGAGAAGAAAAAGAAATAAAAGGAATCCAAATTGCAAAAGAAGAAATAAAGCTGTCACAGTTTGTAGGTGACATGATACTATACATAGAGAATCCTAAAGATGCTACCAGAAAACTACTACAGCTAATCAATGAATTTGGTAAAGTATCAGGATACAAAATTAATGCACAGAAATCTCTTACATTCCTATACACTAATGATGAAAAATCTGAAAGAGAAATTAAGAAAACACTCCCATTGACCATTGCAACAAAAAGAATAAAATACCTAGGAATAAACCTACCTAAGGAGACAAAAGACCTGTATACAGAAAACTATAAGACACTGAGAAAAGAAATTAAAGATGATACAAAACACTTGGAGAAATATACCATGTTCTTGGACTGGAAGAATCAACATTGTGAAAATGACTATACTACCCAAAGCAATCTACAGATTCAATGCAATCCCTATCAAACTGCCATTGGCATTTTTAACAGAACTAGAACCAAAAAATTCACAATTTGTATGGAAACACAAAAGACCCCGAATAGCCAAAGCAGTCTTGAAAAGGCAAAATGGAGCTGGAGGAATCAAGCTCCCTGACTTCAGACTATACTACAAAGCTACAGTAATCAAGACAGTATGGTACTGGCATAGAAACAGAAATATAGATCAATGGAACAGGATAGAAAGCCCAGAGATAAACCCACACACATATGGTTACCTTATTTTTGATAAAGGAGGCAAGAATATACAATGGAGAAAAGACAGCCTCTTCAATAAGTGGTGCTGGGAAAACTGGACAGCTACATGTAAAAGAAAGAAATTAGAACACTCCTTAACACCATACACAAAAATAAACTCAAAATGGATTAAAGACCTAAATGTAAGGCCAGACACTATAAAACTCTTAGAGGAAAACATAGGCAGAACACTCCATGGCATAAATCACAGCAAGACCCTTTTTGACCCACCTCCAAGAGAAATGGAAATAAAAGCAAAAATAAACAAATGGGACCTAATGAAACTTAAAAGCTTTTGCACAACAAAGGAAACCATAAACAAGATGAAAAGACAACTCTCAGAATGGGTGAAAATATTTGCAAATGAAGTAAACTGACAAAGGATTAATCTCCAATATTTACAAGCAGCTCATGCAGCTCAATATTAAAAGAGCAAACAATCCAATCCAAAAATGAGCCGAAGACCTAAATAGACATTTCTCCAAAGAAGATATACAGGTTAGCCAGAAACACATGAAAGGATGTTCAACATCATTAATCATTAGAGAAATGCAAATCAAAACTACAATGAGGTATCACCTCACACCAGTCAGAATGGCCATCCTCAAAAAATCTACAAGCAACAAATGCTGGAGATGGTGTGGAGAAAAGGGAACCCTCTTGCACTGTTGGTGGGAATGTAAATTGATACAGGCACTATGGAGAACAGTATGGAGGTTCCTTAAAAAATGAAAAATAGTACTACCACACGACCCAGCAATGCCACTATTGGGCATATACCCTGAGAAAACCATAATTCAAAAAGTGTCATGTACCACAATGTTCATTGCAGCTCTATTTACAATAGCCAGGAAATGGAAACAACCTAAGTGTCCATCAACAGATGAATGGATAGAGAAGATGTGGCACATATATACAATGGAATATTACTCAGCCATAAAAAGAAACGAAATTGAGTTATTTGTAGTAAGGTGGATGGACCTAGAGTCTGTCATACAGAGTGAAGTAAGTCAGAAAGAGAAAAACAAATACTGTAGCTAACACATATATATGGAATCTAAATAATAATAATAAATAAAGGTTATGAAGAACCTAGGGGCAGGACAGGAATAAAGACACGGATGTAGAGAATGGACTTGAGGATATGGGGAGGGGGAAGGGTAAGCTGGGACGAAGTGAGAGAGTGGCATGGACTTATATATACTACCAAATATAAAATAGATAGCTAATGGGAAGCAGCCGCATAGCACAAGTTTATTCAGCTGGGTGCTTTGTGACCACCTAGAGGGTTGGGATAGTGAGGGTGGGAGGGAGACGCAAGAGTGAGGGCTTATGGGGATATATGTATATGTATAGGTGATTCACTTTGTTATAAAGCAGAAACTAACACACCATTGTAAACAATTATATTCCAATGAAGATGTTAAAAAAAGAATGCATCCATAGGGATTTTGAAGATGAACAATAAAATAAAGCCCTTGAAATCTAGAAGGAATTTCTAATGTTATAAAACCTGACTTTTGTGTAATGTTATAAAAACTGATTTCTGTGTAATGGTTTATAGAAACTGATTTCTGTGTAATGTGTAAAGGTCTACCAGGAGAGAAAGTATACCTCCTTAGACCTATTGAAGAACATTTTCTCTTCGATATTAGCTTACTCCATTTAGACTATAATAGCTAGAATATATTGACTTAAACAAATATGCTCTTTACAAAAGTTTTTATATAGCCTATAGGAGGCCAGGAGTTATAATAGAGGAGATGGAGATAATCTTATATCTTTTGTAAGATTCAAAGTGTAAGAGAAAATACAGGTGAAGTTAAAGTGAGATGATGCAGGGAATAAATGGAATATTTATTCCTGAAAATAATAAGAAAATAGCATCAGCTGGATACTGTCTGAGCCGTGAATTTTTCTAAATAATTTACAAATATTATCTCCTTATTACTTTTTCCAGTTATCTATTGATGAATAACAAACCACTTCAAATTTAGACAGAACAAAACAAAACCATTTTTTGTTTTTATGCTCATGCATTTTGCCAGTCCAAAATTTGGACAGGGCCCAGTGAGACTGGCTTACCTCTGCTGCAATATGACTGGGGCCTCAGCTTGGGGGACACAGATGACTATGGACTGCAGCCCACTGAAGGCATTTTCACTCACATGGGAGGGCTCCATGGCTGGGCACAGTTAGAACTGCCAACTGCAGTGAATACACAAGCCCTTCCTTCACAGCATGAAAGCTTCAAGGTTGTCAGACTTCATTCATTGTGGTTCAGGGGTCAAACAGAGGGTGTTCAAGCAAATAAAATCATGACCTTCTACTCAATTCAATTAAATCCCAAACAGTGAATGCTTAACAATGTTAAAAGTTTTCTACAATATACCCATCTCCTCTGATCTCAATTCTTGTGTTCTAGAGATATCCCAGAACTGGTAGTAAGTATGGGGAAGGTTTCCATGCCAGAAGTTATGGCAGTAAAATCTTCTTCTTCAACTTTATGATGATGTTAATTGTAAATGGAGAGATACCATGTTGAATAGGAAAATATCTTTAGAAATTTAA
Source organism: Monodon monoceros (assembly GCF_005190385.1). Lineage (NCBI taxonomy): Eukaryota > Metazoa > Chordata > Mammalia > Artiodactyla > Monodontidae > Monodon > Monodon monoceros. The sequence continues at coordinate 31,208,202 of NW_021703767.1, forward strand.
CTTCTAACATTGTTCCTAAACATTGTATCTTGTCTGTGTTAGGTCCTCATTAGATGTTAAATTTTATTAGGTTTATTATTAAGTTGTATTACTTTTAATGTCACCTGGCAAAATCTTATCCTCATGAAGGCACAATTAAAATGTCACTTATTTTGTGACATTCACCACCCCTTCCCAGCAGACATAGCTTCACCTATGTGGCTCTGTCTTTTGTGCGAGCTCATTAAAAACATTAAAGTGGTCTTACTCATCTTTTATTCCCAGGATCAAGTATAATGCATAGGACATATTCAAATATATCTAGCTTATAAACTCACAGAAACAGAGAGTAGGATGATGACTGCCTTGGACTGGGGGTGTGAGGGAAACTGGAAGATGTTGGTCAAAGGGTACAAACTTCCAGTTATAAGATGAATAAATTCTGGGGACCTAATGTACAGCATAGTGATTATGGTTAACAGTACTGTATTATATACCTGAAAGTTGCTGAGAGTAGATCTTAAATATTCTCACTACACACACACACACACACACACACACACACACACACACACACACACACGTAAACATACACACACACAAAGTGGTAATCATTTATACACATGTATCGTCATCATGTTGTATACCTTTAACTTATACTAAGTTATATTTCAATTATATTTCAAAAAAGCTAGGAAAACATAGGAAAAAAACCCCAAATATATCTGGCTTAAAATGATTAACACAGCAAGAGATGGAAAAATAAAATAGTTGACGAACTGAAGCCAGAAATTCTTGAAAAGCATATTGAAAACAACGACAAAAACAAAACCCCCTCTTTTAAAAAGGGCAGAGGCCAGTCATATTTATTTCATGTTAAATATAACAAATATTTGATAAATATTTGGGTTGCAAACCATACTATGTTATGAACTCTGTCAGCAAAATTGAGTATGTCTTGCAATACTATCAGAACTGTGGAAAGAGCTGGAAAAAAACAAAATACATGAAGGACATTTAACAGAAAGAGAAGTAGAGAAATCCATGGAGAAGTGGATTGCCTGGACTAAGTGTTGCTGCTGGCAGACCTGCTATAACCTCCTCTGAGAACTTGTCAGAAGTGCAGAATCCCAGGCACCACCTTAGAACTACTGAATCAGAATCTGTAATTCAGCAAGACCCCGGCGCGATTCATGTTCATTTGCTTTTGATAAGCACTGAGCTAAGGACATCAAGTCCATTTCAAAGGATCCTGTACGAATCCCAGAGCTATCTCATAGTTCCCAATGGGGAAGCAAACGTACGAACTTACTGGTTTTTCTTACTCAATCACATTAATCCAGAGAGAAGAAAGACAAAATTTCCAAATCTAATTCACCCAGAGTTATTGGTTTAACGGTTAATGAGAAATTCAAATAAATTTGAGGACCTTTTTTTTTTTGTTTTCAATTTCTCAGTAATAGTTTTCCCAAATGGGAGTAGTTGTCTTAGACTAAAGAGTTTCTCAGACTACACAGATTCGATTGCTGGATTTTGATCAATTTCTGCGTTAGCGTTGTTCAGTTTAGGCATCTGGTGAAGCAATCTAAAAGACCTTTTTTTATCACAACATTCTGCCGCAAAAAAAAAGCTGTGGAGAGGTTTAAAGGTGTTATTTGCAGTGGGCATAGAATAAGAATTATGGCTGTTGTTTTTTGCCTGAAGACAGAAGTTGCTTGGAGGGAAATTTCCCAGCTGTAATTGAATGCCTCCATGATACTCTTTAAGCAATTTCAAAATTTGTGACAACCCTTATTTCTTGTTTTCAGTTATATTTGTAAATTACCTCAATGTTAATGAACACTATTTTGAATATTAAAAAGATGCTCTCTATTGTCTTGGAGAACAACTAAAATTTAAGTATCTCATTCTGCTTAGAAGAATGACTGACTTTCACTTTATCCTTTTTAATATGTCATAAATACATAAATCAGGTAGATTTCTTTTCTCCCTGAGGCTTGCTTAAGTTAAGGTCAAAAAGAGAGAAAGGAAAAAGCTTTATTCCTCTTCTCTTTTAGATCTGATGAAAAGCCCCAAAATGAAATTAATATTGATTTCCTCTAAGAAAGGACAGATGTTTTAGGTGGGTATATATGTTTATAATAGGTCTATTATTGATGGATGGTAAATACAAGGGCACCACTAGAAAGTGGAATTATGATTCAGTCATGAAAAGAAGAAAGCAGGATTTCAATTCTCTAAGACTTCAGGTCATAACTATACCAAAATTTTTTTCTCAGGAATAATCCAGACAACATAAACAATCAGTATGAGTACTGAAATCACATATCTGACTTTGTATTTGTACAATCTAGCCATTGCGTATATCTGTAGCCATCTGTGGTAGACAGAATAATGGCCCCTGGAGATGTCCATGTCCCAATCCTTGGGCGCTGTGAATATTTTAGGTTACATAGCAAAGGGCAATGAAAGTTGCAGTTGTAGTGAAAATTGCTAATAAACTGATCTGAAGTAGGGAGATTATCCTGGATTATCTGGGTGGGCACAATATAATCACAAGGATCCTTAGAAGTTGGAGTGGGAGGTAGAAGTAAGAACCAAAGGGTAGCAGCATGAAAAGAACTCTGCTGACATTGCTGTCTTTGAGGATCTAGGAAGAGGGTTGTGAGCCCAGGAATATGGGCAACCCCTAGAAACTGCAAAAGGCAAGAAGACGGATCCTCCCCTAGAGCCTCCAGAAAACAATATACCCTGCCAATACTTTGATCGTGGCCCTGTGAGACCTGCATTGAACTTCTGATATTCAGAATTAGAAGATAAATAACTTGTGTTATTTAAGCTACTAAGGTTGTTGTATCGTCACAGCAACAACATGAAACGAATACACCCCATTACCATGATTCCTATTTCCACACTGCAACTACAAAATAATAACACTGCAACCACAAAATGATCATGGCTTCTGGGTATATTATACATTGAGCGCCTGTTACGTGCTAGGAACTTAACATTTATTATTTTTAGTTCTCTCAAATCTCTGCAAAAAAAATCCTAAATTTATCATTGAGGAAATTAAGCATTATATAAAATAACTTGTTATGAAGTAATGGTTGAACAAAGATTTGAATATAGATATTTCTAATTATTTCAAAGTCTGAACACTTTCTAATATATCCATTATCTCTAAGATAGTAAGTGTAATCTTGCTTTAGTTGAATTACTCTAATAACTGAATCATTACTGGATAAGAACTAAACTCAAGAACTGTGTAGCTATCTGTTATTATCCAGAAAAAATCCATAAATTTCAGTAATTAAGTTTGTTGTTATAGGATACAGTGACAAAAATCTGTGTAGATAGAAATTGAATAAATGTGTACTTGTCCTTTGAAGGATACATTTGAAGAATATACTTAAACTTTGAACACATGTATTATTATTTGTGCTGACCCCAAAACAATTATTTCATGTTTGTAAGAAATAACTGGAAAGGCCAAATTTATGGCTCAAATACTATTTTGCATTATTATATGTACTTCTTTCACAAGAAAGAGAAATATTCTTTCCTAACTAATAGAGAATGAATACATCTCCTTGTGTGAGATCTACTACTATGTTTATATGAGAATACTCATAAGCCACTGTTACCTTCTTTATCAGCAGAGGATCCCCTCAAGCATTGTTTTGTCTGCAATAGTACAAAAGTGTTTCCTAGCCCTCTTCTCTCTTCTGGTGGCCTTATTACCTGGTCAACCTGCAAACCTTGCTTTACAACCTGTGATGATGCTCTGTATTTTCCCTTATAACTTTTCGCCCATTTGCTGGGGATGGGGTGGAGGATTGGCTAAGGGAGTGATTCCACTGCAGTTTTTACTTCTGCTGAAAGCAGTACAGAGAGCGATGATTACAAGTCAAGCACTCATGTTTCCAACGACATCACTATTTTCTGACAGCTGACTCAATCGCTCAGCAAGCACTTTTAGTGCCATCTAGCCAGGTATGTGATTTTCAGTGGATATGTAATTTGGATCTTGGCCTCTCACTTCTTTAATTGTCAGAACATGGGCCTCCTAGAACAGCAGATTGCTCAGATCCTAGAGGGAAAGGGCTGACTCTCATTCATCAACAGACCATTAAATGAAGAGTCCCATCTGGTGAACTCCATAACTTTCTGTGTTCCTGTATAAAGCAGGATGGGAGGACATAGGGTGGTGGCAAAATTAATGAGAATGTAGTGAAGAGAACAAGTCTTTCATGATAATTCAGAACTAACTAGAAATATTTTCTTCTGCTTCAGAAATAAAATAAAATTTGAGAATGAATTAAAATTTAAATTAAAATAAAATTCTTATTCTTGAATATGTAGGCTTGAAGAATATGTTTGTGGCATCTAAATTTTTTCTACTTCTCTTTAGGCCAAAAGAAACATGTTTCATAAATTATTTTCTCAATATCTTTGATCCAAAGATTCCCCTTTTACTTGAAGCTACAAGGCTAAATTTTATTATTCAAATGCAAATGTTTCATGATTGGGATATATTTAAAAATATAAAAAAAATTTAAAAAATCTCTCTGTGAGACTCAGGGAAAGGCTGACATTTTTGCGTTAATATAGAATCCAAGAAATTAGACCAGCTCTCTGTGCCCTGTAAAGCCAAAAGTAATTTTTATGTCCTATAATGTTTATATAGATACGATAATACCCAAATCCTTCTTTTCACGAGATGTTAGTTAAATTTGAAAAATATCAAGATATTTTGGAAGACATACACATTCATCCAGTCAAATATAGTTCAAATATGGTTTTACAAATGAAGACCAAACATCTATGAGGTTACAGAATACTTATATATCTTAAATTTACCAAGAGTAATTTGTTAGAGAGCAACACCTAAATCATATTTTAACATTGACTTTACCCATAGTACATGAATGTACTTTCCAATTGATTTGCCGAATCAGTATTCAATCTCTCAAAGCATAGGTCTCACCCTGATATTTTCCTATTGAAATGGTTTCTTTGCTTAAGGAGTCACAAAGAAAAACAGAACTAAAACAAAGTCCGTTCTGCTGCTCTCCCATAGATACTTCTAAATCTCCCAAGCCCAAATACTTTTGAATCGGGTAACAAAGCCCCAGAGCTGTGTGCCAGTTTTTCCACATTCTGTTTGGAAATCACCTCTTAATTACCACTGTCTGTTTGGAAATTCTTCATCATTAAGTCCTCTTGCTTGTTTTCAAACCAGGAGCCGTCATTTTGCCTAGCCTGGTTTGGGCTGTTGATTTGAAATCTGATTGTCTGCCTGCTTCCAATATAGTATCTTTTGGCCTGTTGCACTGCCATTTGGCTCTCCGAGTTTCATGCTGCTAAACTCCAGGTTTGAAAGTCTTGTGCACTGCCCAAACCCCTGAGGGCACTCATATATCCAGACCCCTCAAGTCTGGTGAGAAGAAACCGTGTACTGAAAACGCGTGTCGATGTTTTCATTTGCCTTAATGACTTTGCAAGTGAGTGAATTGGATAATAATGTTCCTAAAGCACCATTGCTAGGAGGATGTTTAATGGCGTAACACAGAAAACATATCAAGAGAGATTCTATGTTCAGGTTAGGCCCCAAAGTGTAAGTGGCTCTTTCTGCCAAAGACATCAGAACAAAACATCATTATTCCTAGGGGCAAAGAAAAAGTAGATTGTTCTCAGGACACCTATGCACAAAGAAGGCTCAGATTTGAAAAGGAGAAAGCCATTCCTGCACTAACAAGGCAGGCAGACAGCAATATTTTTGCTCACCCAAAAGGAGGACATAATTAGTGAGATTTAAAGTCTCGAAATGCAGACTAAGAACTAGTAATGAGAGCATTAAAACAAATAATTGCCGTGGAAGGTTTGAGGCAACAAAGAAGAATATACAGTTCCCAGAAGAAGGAAAAATTGGGTGCAGATTCTTTTATCCACGTTAGTTCAAGTTTGCCATTATTTTTCTAATAAAATATCACCACAGTTTTATACCAGACTTTCACAGCACATCCCTTATGCGCTTTGTGTATAATTATGCTCAAATTCTCTGTATAGCAAAATACAGAATTCACACTCTAGATTGTTGGATTCAGTCATCTTCCGCTAATCCTTTTCTTGTCACCATGGTGTTGTAGTTTGAAAATATTCTTGTGATATTAGGTAGTGGTGTCTGTCTCAGCAGTCCCTCCTGGGGGTTGACAGAGCAGATTCCAGGGCTCACTATTGGAAAAGGGGGAGAACAGCACAAACGAGCAGACAAGTGACCTTCCTCAGGGTAAGCTGCCTTTAAAAAGCTTTGTTTTCTTTGTGTCTAGAATACATCGAGGAGGGAATGATCCTGCTTTTCTGCCCTCAACAAAAAGTCATCTTTACACAACAGTAACCAAGCAAGCCCAAGAAGATGGAAACACTAGATGGTAGCTTTGTATACACTTTGTGGTAGCATTACGTGGTTAGTGAGAGTTTGGGCTTTGGAGTGAGACTGCCTGGATTGGAATCCTGGCGTGGCTCTCTCTCATGTTTTTCATTAGTGAGGATAACTTACATCTAGTTTGGTGGTAGATGTTGTCCGTCTGTATATTTTTACAGGGATATGGGAGAGGTTCAAAAAGGACCTCTCCACAGCTACCATCTTTTTCAGAATCCCCTTTGTTTATTTTTGAAGAAGAGGAATTATCTTTATTATATATGTTCTTTCTTACCTAAAAGAACATATCATGTTGATTATTTTAAGCAAATTTGGGGGTGTGGTTAAGTAATTTCAGTAAGCAGATTGGGCCACATAATACCTAGTCTCAGGTTTAAGCACACGTATCGTGGAACGTTCTTTCCTAATTTTGAGGCAAGAAGGTATGTCATAAACTTTTGAATTCATTCATTCTCTTTCACCTTGGAAGGAATTTACAATATTTGAATACAAAAAAGTTGTGTTGAGCCACACTTTTACAGATTATTCTAAGTTTAGACTTCTGTTTACAAGTATATTATAATGAATATATTACAACAGATCTACCATAATCTGTAAACATGCATTATTAGGATGAAAATGTCCCTGACATAGTCTCTTGTCTTTGGAATGAAAGCAGCCAAATAGAGGCGGCAACAACAACAAAAAGTTTCACTTACAAGGAAATAAGAATGAGTATAAATTCATAATAACAGAGAAAATCCAAGACTGATACTGCTATCGGAAAAGCTTATAAAATAGTTACCAAGTAGCATAAATCTCCCCTAAATAATCATGAATTATCAACGACGTGGAGATTTAGATTAGTCCTTTCCTAGTTTTGTTTGTTCTTAAAGTAGTAACAGAGGTAATTTTCTATCGAATTAAAATAAGCTATCGGCACTTCTTCACAGATCATAGTACACTTTAATAATAAGGCCTATTATTGTTAACGGGGGAGAGTGATTCTACCAGATGACAAACCTGATGCATCCCTTGGTGCTCATTTATAGTGGTTAAATGGGATTTAGTGAATTGTTAACAAACTGATATATATTGTATAAATGCATTTTATTGCCACTTTTGAGATAAAAATATTTCTATAAATTGAATTTCTAATATTTTAATCTCCACTGATTCAAATATTAGTATTTTGTCAGTAATTAACTTAAGAACAAATGGGCAAGGTTGAAATGAGGTAGCTTTTGATGTATAGTAGGGAAGAATCTACTAATGATTCAAGCCATACTGAGATGGAATGCGTAATATTTTTAACCCTTAAAAATATAGTGAGCTTCCTTTTATCAGAGGCATTAAAACAGTGCTGAGAAATTTATTTGTAGAAAAGATTCACATATGTATAGAGGCTTGGATAAGTTGCCTTTAATATTACATGTGAAGCTGAAATACTGTCCTTTCATGGTCAGTTTTGAATCCATATCAAAACAGTGTGTCTAGGACAGTACAACATACTTTATCAATATTATTATAATTGCAAAGTTGTTACTTTTTTACATACAAGTCGTACATGTAGAGTAAGACATTCACACGGTTAAAAAAAAAAGCAAGTAATAAAGAGAGTATTAAGCAAAAGTAAAATGTTGTCCCTTATCTTCATTGCCATCTCCTAGATGTAGTCAGATTTAACCATCACTTTTTAATATTTTTAGTTAACCAAAATCAGAATAATACGCTTATGTCTAACATTTTTCTTTATTAAATTTAGATACTATTGTTTTCCTGCCAATAAAAATAATGAATTCGTCACTATTACCTGTCTCCTGCCCCCAGCTGTCCACGCTTAAGTTATTGCAATTTAGTTCTTTTATTTGCTACCTTCTGTTCTAGTTCTAACCTCTAGTTAGCGTTCCATCAATTTTAAACAGTTTACTCTCCACTTTTACACTTGAATAAACACCTGAACTTCCCCCTTTTTACCTGTACACCATCAAAGTTTATAGTATTTATATTCTGTTACTGTGATTAATTCTTCTGTGCATTGCCTATAGAGTCTAAAAATTGAAATTCAATAAACTCTGATTTCAATTCTGCGTTTATTTACATATCATACACTGCAACTAAGCAGAGTGATTGGAGCTGAAGAGAAAACTATGCTATCCTATGTACCATTTAAAAGAGAATGTTACAAGTTTCAAGGTCAGATATATTTATTCTATCTTTCCAGTTGCTCAAAAGAATGCCTGATTTGAGAGATTCAAGTTCCCTAACACTCATTACAATTAGCAATATTTTTCTTTCTTACAGGAAGCAAATTAGATTGGAACTGAAAACCATATCTATTTTTAATATGTCACAGTAAGATCTGTTTGCTCCCCTTCCAGAGAAACATTATGCATTTTATAATGAGGGGCAAGAAGATAAAAATATGTGGAATTTGTGTACAACATCTTATTCTATCCAAACCTTATGTTTGTGTTCTCTTTTAATTTTCTATTAAAGAATAGAGAGGGACCTGCACAGTCTCAAATGAAGTCATAGAGCTGTAACTGGGTATCATCATGGCTCATAATATATGCTCTAGGGATTAAAAAAGTTGGAATAATCTCTCCATTTTAAGAGTTCCCTGTAGATCATACAAAGCTCTGTGACAAGTTGTGTACGAGCTCCTTGGTGTCCCCTTAGACCAAGTAAACCGTGCCATTTTGTAATTTCTCCTTAGATGACAAGGAGTCAAGCAATATAGATGATATCATAACGTTGCTTGACATTTGTGGCTGAAACTATCATGTTCACTTTTATCCATGTGCTACTCCACTTTTGTTGGCCATGGGATTGAGTGGAACGTGGATAGAAGTGATGGACGCCACCTCTAGGACAGGCCCCTAAAATGTCCTGCACATTCTATTTCCCCTGCCATTCATCTGGAAATCAAGAACTATGAAACCTGAGAATCACAGAGTGGAAGGAGCATGGTTCTCTGGGTCACTCTTTGCAGGAAAGTACACAGAAGGGTAACTTGATCAAAACTGATAAACCAAGAAATAAAATTTCATTTTGTTATTTATTTATTTATTGGCTGTGTTGGGTCTCAGTTGCTGCACACAGGTTTTCTCTAGTTGCAGTGAGTGGGGCTACTCTTCGTTGTGGTGTGCGGGCTTCTCATTGTGGTGGCTTCTCTTGTTGCGGAGCACGGGCTCCAGGCACACAGGCTTTAGTAGTTGTGGCACGCGGGATCAGTAGTTGCGGCTCGTGGCCTCTAGAGCACAGGCTCAGTAGTTGTGGCACACGGGCTTAGTTGCTCCATGGCATGCAGGATCTTCCAGGACCAGGGCTCAAATCCATGTCCCTGCGTTGGCAGGCAGATTCTTAACCACTGCTCCACCAGGGAAGTCCTGTTGCACCCAATTTTAACACCAATTTCATTTACTTCTTATTTGGACCAAGGCTTCTTGTGGGGATGTTTTTCTAGAGTTTGTAAAAGCTTTTCTTTTTGTTGTTGTTGTTGTTGTTTTGCGGTATGTGGGCCTCTCACTGTTGTGGCCTCTCATGAACCAATTCCTTAAAAAAAAATCTTTCTCTCTCTAGCCCTATGTGTATCTACGTAGATACACAACCTATTGGTTATGATTTCCTGGAGAATCTTGACTAATACAGATAGGAAAAAAAAAAGAAATAGGAAATATTGTGATGAACCAAATGTATATGGAGGACATAGTATGAATTTGAAAATATCTTTGAGTGGAGTTTCAAAGGGATCCCTACCCTTTCCCTAACCCCAGAAACAAACAAACAAATAAAACACCATTGCAAAAACTTCTGGGAAGAGTGTGGGTTGATATGATGATCTAGTGATATTTTTTTTGTGTGTGTGGTACGCGGGCCTCTCACTGTTGTGGCCTCTCCCGTTGCGGAGCACAGGCTCCGGACACGCAGGCTCAGCGGCCATGGCTCACGGGCCTAGCCGCTCCGCGGCATGTGGGATCTTCCCGGACCGGGGCACGAACCCGTGTCCCCTGCATCGGCAGGTGGACTCTCAACCACTGCGCCACCAGCGAAGCCCAAAGCTTTTCTTTTTTGTTGACAAAAATATATTATGATTTCTTCATCATGTTGCTAAAATAATCCATCTTAATCACAAAGTTTGTTTAATAAAATTTCTTTTCTGAAGACATACTTCTCTGAGTCTTTAGTTATAATTTGGGGCATTTTACTCTAAGCCAAATCTTTTTATTTCTTCTATATTTGCTGCATAGCTGTCATTTCAAGTTTTCTTTTCAAGGGTTAGATCCATACCATTCCTTATATACTATGCTTTGTTCTTTTGGTATCCCTTTTTCATTTCTCCAGATAATATCCTTTAATAATTAAAAATATTTTTCAAAGGATATAAAAGTTTTGACTCCTGTATTTCTAAAATTATCTTTAATTTCCCTTCACTAATTATGCACTAACATAGGTGCAGAATTCTAGGTTTAAAATAATTTCTCTCAATCTTTGACAGAATTGTTCTACTGACTTCTAGAATCCACTGTTGCTAATCATAGCATGTTGTCTATTATAGTCTAAGTTTCTTCCTTCCTTTGGAGATAAACTCTTTTTGTTCTCTGTAAGCTTTGCAGACTCTCTCTTTAGTATTAGTATTCTATAATTTCACAATGATGTGTCCAGTGTTGGATAATTAAAAGTTTACTCTGCTTGGCACTTGGTCAGTTCTCTTGGTTGAAACTTCTTTTCTTCACCTCTGGAAAATTCTCTTTCATTTTTCTTGGATCATTTCCTTTTCTGCATTTTTTCAGTCCCACTCATAGCTCCACCACCCTCCAGAACACCCCCCAGTTATATGTTTAATATCATGGTTTCATGCTTCATACCTCATTTTCTTTTTCTGTAGATGCATGCTATTAACTAGGGTACAATACAGCCTCCTAATATATATATATTTATATATATATAACGAATATATATATATATAAAATAAATATAGACATTGGACTTTCTTGCCTTTCCTATCTCTAAACAATTCAGAATCATTGAGATTTTATGCTATCTTTTAAAATATGCTTTAAAATACATAAAATCACTACCTTTATGGCTATTTAAAATACTTCATAAATAACTTTTATTTTAGATTTTATCCTTTCATCTATTTTAACCACATTTTAATTTTTCCCTTTAATACTCAAACTTCACATTATGGGGAAAGAGCATAAGGGACATTTATGCCTGTGGAGAAGGGTTCTTACATCATTCGATCATAACTCAGAACTTTCTGAAACTACACCAACTCTCTCAATCAGTTGACACTGTTGGATGTATCATATGATGAAGATCTGAAAGAAAATTGATACTTAGATCCTATTTTTCTTCCTCGAGTCTTCCATTGATTCTATATAGATTCTCAATATATGCTCTCAATATTCAGAGATTTCCAAGTGAAAGCTGTTTTCCACCTCCATGATTATGCCCCTGAGACAAGATTATCTTCCAGGTAACATTGTTCAGTCTTGATATATATCTGCATATGTTGTTTTTTGCATTTATGTCTTATAGCTAAATAATGTCTCTATGGGGCTGGGAATATATCTTATTACCTTTGAAATTCTGCATTTTCCTATAGAGTCCAGTTTCAAATGTGTGTGTGTGTGTATACAATTTTGGGTGACTATGGAAGGAGGAACTCTTTGATGGTCTTCAGTGGTAAGGGAATTCTTGGGTATACTCTATAAGTGTTGGTTCAGTTTTTAGTTATATAGTGTAGTTTCAGGCTTACTGTGTGCCACCAGGCTTTATAATTTGCAAACAGTTGTTTCTTTTTTATTGATTTCTCTCTGTTCTTTCTTTCCCCCTGCAACATCTCTTTGGCTCTTGAGAGCACCTGTGCCATCAGGTCTTAGTTGAGCCAGTTTCTTGGCTTATTCCCTCTTTAACACTGATGACAGTCTCCAACTTTTTTCTTATCTACATTGCCACCTTTGCATTTCTACAATAGGTTTAATTAAAGCAAAAAGTCCTAAACTTTACATTTACATTTTAACATAAATAACTACAGTTATACAAAATAATCACCCTTATATCCCCATTTTGCAATGTGGATGCTACCTTATAGGAGCAAAAGAGGATTTTCCAAGAATCCTGTTGGTATTGACATTGTACACGGCTATCAAGTAGTAGTCAGTATTGTTGTGTAAGCAAGACACCTACACAGAAACAAAGAAACAGAAAAGCACTGGTACCTTAGACTTGTCCTTTGTGGGGGTGCGGTGGTTGTGTGTGGAGGGCGGGTGTTTGTGCTTTCAAATATCTTCCTTCTCTGATTGGTTGGGGTTATCATGGTAGGTAGATGGATCTTCAGTAAACATTTGAAACTGATTAGCTGACTAAGAGCATAATTTATGCTATTTCAAGCATAAATGAATTATGCTTCATAAGATAAAATATAGAATCATTAAGTAGAAAATAAAAGATGACATCATTTTTATCAGCTTGTGCTTAACTAGAAATCCTATTCAGGTCAAGTTTCCTAGGTTCACAGGCTACAGAAACACCTGTTTACTTAAAATACTGCAAGTGATTTGTGAAATTTAGAACACAGACTGTAAAACACTCATAATTTAAAATATTATTTTTACTAATAGCAGATATTTAATTTTAAAAGTCCATGGTTTTTAAAGCAAGAACTATTTAGCACTTATTAGTTATACAAAATACACACACAACAGAACTAGAAAAAAGAAACCCCAAAGACTCTTATATGCATTATAGATGAAAATATAAAACCTGTCTATAAAACAGGTTTTGAATTTTACTGTAATTGTGCTTTTCAAAGTAGGTAATTAAATTGCTATGTCTTTGGGAAAAGGTCAGCTGGGATAACACAGATTAATCTCTCTAGGGCATTTGCTCTTAATAACCATGAATCGTTGTTTCATAAGCTTGAAGGCTTGGCGAGGTTCCATCCAGCCTAAAATACTTTGAAAATGACATAAATTCACTAAGAAACACTCTAGTAGTTTTACTTAATCACCAGTTAACCTGCATAAGTACCTTTGTGTTCTCATCTACCTGTTAACCTACACTATGATCAGATATTGGGGAAAATGAGAACATGAAGCCTCCTGGGTTTTTGCTGTTCTTCTTGCTCATTCCTGTGTTGGGTATGTTTGTGCCCTGAGCTAGATGTAGAGGGCAAAAGAGATGAGCTCAGGTTCAGACAGAATAAAACCTCTAATTCTATAAATTATTACTGAGTCCCTGTCATCTAATTTTGCATTTCTATTGTAAAGTTCCCATGCTGTACCTTTATACAAATTATTAAGAATAAATTCTGGTACAACTTATAAGAGTCCTAAAAATACCTTTCTAAGATATAATGGCAAAATCTATGTCTATACAAGCAAAATTAGAGTCCTTTATTGAGACTATGTCAGTCTCAAGTCCTTCTAATGAGAAACAAGCAAACAAAGAAAAAAAACAGCTAATTCGATCCTGAATTATCTAACATGAATATTCTCATGTTGATGGGATTATCCTGCCTCCCATTCTCATAGCCTAAAAGAAAAAAAAAAACTGATGATAAATTATAAGTGAAAAATGCTATTTTCTAAAGCATAACTATTAGAGACATAATATAATTCCTGCATCATTTTTAAAGTTGTGAGCCTAAATTTGATAATTCCATCAACATACACTTAAATTACCAGTAGAATATCTAGATTCCATTGGGGAAAAAAACCCTTTTTCATATGGTAATTATTAGTGTATGCTTGATAATTATTTTTCAAAAGCTTGTTTAAAGGAACTGGGATCTCCAGTGCTTAAAACAAGGGCTCTTCTAAAGTGAATACCTGTTTCCAGATTATCCTTCCTGGCCATTCAGCAACTTGTGCTTTCTAGTAACATCCTCTGACTTCTCTGAGTTATTAAAGATTTTCCTTGTCTTGGTATTTGAAGAAAGGAGTGTTCCCTCTTCCTAATGCCTTCAATATGTGTGTTGGCATCAACAATTTGGACTCCTAAGAGAAGTGTTTAATATCCTGTAAGGGCAGCATTTAAGGGGAAGCAGCAAAAATGGAGACTATTCTAGGAGAAAATCACATTTTTTATTAGTCTTAATTAACAAGGTTCATAACAACAACAAAAATATACATGTAATTGCTTTCTTCTCTGGGTTAGTAAGGGTTTCCTTCTTGGGACACTTAAATTATACTTTAATCTTAAAAATAATTTTTTTCATTGATTTTGATTTAATCACCTTTCCCTGTGAGCACTGACTGTTGAGCACTTTGTGTTATGAAAGTTCAAAATGACTATTACTGTTGCATGATTACATCAACCTGAAAATATTTACAATTTAGTAAATTGTTGCCCAGAACAGCTGTCCTGAACCACCAAAATATCTACAGGACAAAGTATATTTTTCTTATCAACAATAGTTCAGTTCATCCCTTTTTAGCATTTACTATATTTTATTACTATTATTAGCAAGCCATTTTTATAATCAATTGCTGACAGAAGGATTTTTTTAAGTTGACATTTATTACTTTTTGAAACTGGTTTTTTTGTTGCCAGTGTTTTGAAAAATATACTAAATAAATGTGAGAGCAATTTCAGCATAAATATATGAAGCTAACTGACAGAAGCTGTAGCTGCAAATAAATTGCTGAATCATATATTTTACCTACTTACTGGGATCCTAAACACTGCTGACTAATATTTTCATAGTCTTCTCTTAGTATAAGTGTTTTTCTACAATTAGTAAAAGGCATTTATTCTGCATTTCACATTTAGTAACACCTCAAATATTTATTTGTGCATCAGAAGGGGTTTTTCTAAAATAAAATGAACATAATCCCCACTGAGCTTACAAATCACATGTATTACATGTGTATTGTTAAAACATATAAAAGGATTCCAACTGCTGAGAAGATCTTGTACATTATGTGATTATCTATATAAAATGCATTTGACTTTAATGTTAAAAATAATTTTAAAGAACTCTTACTTTTGTCCACTGTTGACTTAATTAACTGAACAGTTACACTCATTCTAGTCTGTAATTTCTAACAATATAGTGAAAAGTTACTACATCTCAAAGCTATTCGGATCTGAAATTAATTTTATTTCTCTGCTAGATCATTTAATACTAATTCTTTTATATCTCCCCACCCTGTTTCAGATTATTTGTTTCATTTACCGTTAATAAACTTATTAGCCTAAAAATTTATTGTTTAAATTGTGTTTTCATGTGATGATAAAAATCTGCAAAATCGTTTGTTCATTGCCATGCCCGAAATTCAGTCATCAGCATTGAGGTAATCCCTCTACCTTTAATTATGCTGCCTACAAAGGCTTACAATAGCTTCGATACTGAACAGAACATTCCTTAAAGCAATTCACCTCAAACTATTAAACTAAGAAATTAATGGCTCTGTCTACTGTGGCTCTTTCTGGCAGATTACTTGAATAAGCTAAAGTTTTGTATAAAGCACATTCTTTTTCCTTGGTCCTTGGTTGGCAACCTATCATGAAGTTTGATGACTTTCCTCCAATTCATCATTCTAATCAAACTTTCTGACTGGTACCAGCCACTTCCTGTGGTGTGCATTTTAGTTGTTGAGTGTGAGTGTGTGTATGTGTGTGTCTATATGTTTAGGGCAGAGAGGTTGTTACATGAAGAACAGTGTCTTAAGGAGTCATATGACAAAACTAAAGAGTATAAATATTAGTGGAAGAAAAATAAGATGACTTTTGTCCCATGGCTTTTAACTTTGTCTTTCTGACCAAGAACTTACCTAGCTCTTCTTGCCTGATACAACCCATAAGAACCTCCTTTTAGAAAGGAATTTTATGAATTCATTCATACTGAGATGTAAATGATGAAGGGTCGAAATATTTCTAAGGGACAGGGCTTTTATGTTTACAAAGAAATAGCACTATAATTATAAAAATTCATGCTTAGTTAAATAGTAGATTAGTACTATTCTTCAAAAATAATAACAACAATGATGATCACAATATATAGTTTATATTAAGAAATACATGGGCAAGACACATTCTGTGAGTTTTACAAACATTATCTCTTTTATTTAACAACAATTCTTTGAGGTGGGTAATATTATCCCTGTTTTGCATACATGCATCCTTAGAAAAGTCTCCCTGAATTCACATTGCTGAGGCAATTAGTAACATTTTAAATCACCTAATCATTGGAAGGGGTGGTGGTGGGGAGTCCTTGCCTTCATAGTTCAAACTAAGTTAAAAATAAAAAAATATTACATACAGAATATATGTATAATATTACTAACTTAATATTATACATATTCTGCCCCTGGAGAAAGGCATAGGGCAGGTCTAGCAGATCTGTAATTGACCTCCCAAAAGGAGAGAAGATAAATAATGGGGGAAAAAAGGAAAATTAAGAACAATGGCAAAAATCTCCCCAAAGTTGGTGAAAATCAAATTGCTGAAAACTAAATATGAGAGAAAAGTTTGAAATTAGCTAGAGAAAAAAAATGACACATTAAGAATAGGGGACTCAAAACACATATTACTGGAGACTCTTCATGAGAAATAATGAAGTCCCTAAGACAGTGGAAAGACACTTAAAAGTGCTGAGACAAAAAGTTGTCAACTCTATACCTGTTGAAAATAGTGTTGAAGAAGGAAAATGAGATACAGACTTTTACAGATAAAGCATAAAGAAAATAATTCATCATCAGAACAACTACACTACAGAAATGCTATAGGAAATTCTTTGGTTTACAGGGAAATGATACTATATTGAAACCCAGGTCTTCAGGAGCAAATGAAATTACTGGAAAAAATAAATATGAGAATAAATATTATGTATACATTTTTCTTTTAATTAAAAAATATATAATTTTGTTATAAAGTATAAACTTGTATTATGTGTTGTATGTAATACACAGGACAACTGTAACAGAAAGGAGGGAGGAGATGAGGTAAGTGGGCCTACATGGCTGTGAGTTTCTTAAATTTTACATGAAGTAGTACAATTTTAACACTGAGTAAACTGTGAAATGTTACAGATATATTTTGAAATTCCTAGATAAACCACTAAACATATTGCAAAGAGAGTTAGCCAAAATCAAATAGTTAAATAAAAATGGAATTCTAATAAATGCAAATAACACAAATTATGGAAGAAAATTTTAGATGAAATGAACAAATTCTGTGAAGAGCTTACCAAACTTCTATACATCATTAGTAGAAAACTTTACTATTCCTACATACATTAAAGAAACTAAGTTTATTATCAAAAACTTATTCACAAAGAAAGCTGCTGGTAGATTCACTGGTGAATTCTAGCAAATATTTGAGGGAAACATAATACAAACCTCACACAGACTGTTTCAGAAAATTAAGTATGAAACACTTCCAATTTAATATTAATTTCCCTGATAATGAAATTAGACAAAGTCATTTCGGGGAAAAAAAAAAACTACAGACAAATATCTTTCATGAAAATAGAAAGATATTCTCTACAAAATATCAGCTAATAAAATTCAGCAATACATGTCAAATTGACGTAATGACCAAGAGGATAATAATACCAGGAATGCTAAGTTGTTTTAACATTTTAAAAGTTCAATGGAGAACTAGAACCCATTCCTCTCTTACCAGCTCCAACTTTCATTTCATGGGTTACCCGTGGGAGAAGATGGTATCTTTAACCCGGGGTTGCACATGCACTTGGCCTGGAATTCAGAAAAGCTGAAGAAGGAGATCCTTTGAGAAGTGGAGAAGCTACAGGCCCCATTGTTTGCCCCACACTCACAAAGTAAACTAGTAGAGTAATAAAAGTCAAGGTAACACCCTATTAACCGAATAAGAGAAAAATCATATAATCATTTCAATAAGTTAAGGAAAAGCCTTTGAGATTATTCAATGTCCGTTCATTATAAAAGCTCTCAGCAAATAAGAATAGAACACCTTCAATTTGATGAAAAGAATATACAAATTCCTTCAACTAATATGACAAAGGTCAAAGACTAACCACATTTCCCATAAGATCAGGAATGAGATAAGCCTGTCTGCCTGCACCACTTGTATTCAATATTGTGTTGGAAATCCTTCCCAATGCAATAAGGCAAGACAATGAACTATAAGACAAATAGATCATAAAGGAGGTAGTAAAACATTCTTTATTCACAAATGACATAATATTTCTTTTTTAAATGTAGACTATGTTAAGGTATCTATAAAACATACTACAACAAATAAGCGAATGTAGCAGTCACTGGATACAAGGTCAGTATAAATAATAATAGTATTTGTATATAATAGCAATAAACAATCAGAAAATAAAGCTGACAATTAAAAACTGCATTTAGAATTAGAAAAACAAAAACAGAATAGAATCGAAAAACAAAATATTAAGGATAAAATAACAAAGGAAGTACAATGTTTTTACACTGAGTACTATAAAATATTGCTGACAAAAATTAAAGGACATCTAAATAAAAGAAGAGATATACAATGTTCATGGATCAGAAGACTCAATATTTTTAAGGTGTCACTTCTCCACAAGTTATAGATTCAATGCAATCCCAATCCTGATTATATCAGGCTTTTTTTTTTTTTTTTGGTAGAAATTTGCAAGCTGATTCCAAAACTTAGGTAGAAATAAAAAGACTTAGAATATTCTAAATATTCTTTTAAAAGAAGGGCTAAGTTGGATGACTTACACTAGCTGACTTTAAGATTTTCTATAAACCTACAGTAGTCAATAAAGTGTGGTACTGGTCTAAAGATAAACAAGATCAACTTAGACAGAATAAAGAACTCAGAAATAGACCTATTTAATTAATTTTTATTTAATTCCATCAATTTTTGACAGAGGGGCTAAAACAATCTAATGGGGAAAGAATATCCATAAAGAAAAAAAACCAAACAAAAACAATTCAAATTTAAACTCATACCATAGAAATTTAGGATGAATCACAGACTTGATTGTAAAAGTGAAAACTGTAAAACTAAATCCATACAATATAGGGAGAAAATTTTTGTGACTTAAGTGTAGAGTAAGGTGTATTATAGAAGGCACAGAAAGTAATAATCATAAAAGAAAAATGATAAACTTCATCAAAAAGTTCACCAGTGGGCTTCCCTGGTGGCGCAGTGGTTGAGAGTCCGCCTGCCGATGCAGGGGGCACGGGTTCGTGCCCCGGTCCGGGAGGATCCCACATGCCGCGGAGCAGCTGGGCCCGTGAGCCATGGCCGCTGAGCCTGCGTGTCCGGAGCCTGTGCCCCGCAACGGGAGAGGCCACAACAGTGGGAGGCCCGCGTACCACAAAAAAAAAAAAAAAAAAAAAAAAAAAAGTTCACCAGTTTCACCAAATGTAAAAACTTTGGTCCATTAAAAGATTCTTTTAAGAAAAGGGATAAGACTGTCATACAGAGTGAAGTAAGTCAGAAAGAGAAAAACAAATATTGTATAATATCACTTATATGTGGAATCTAGAAAAATGGTGATGAACTTATTTGCAAAGCAGAAATAGACACACAGATGTAGAGAACAAACTTATGGATACCAAGGGGGAAAGAGGGGGTGGGATGAATTGGGAGATTGGGATTGACATATATACACTACTATGTATAAAATAGATAACTAACGAGAACCTACTGTATAGCACAGGGTACTCTACTCAGTGCTCTGTGGTGACCTAAATGGGAAGGAAATCTAGAAAAGAGGGGATATATGTATATGTATAACTGATTCACTTTGCTGTACAGTAGAAACTAACACAACATCGGAAAGCAACTATACTCCAATAAAAGTTAAAATAAAAAAAAAAAGAAAAAGGATAAACTACAGACTGGCAACAAATATTCACAAACATATTATCTGTCAAAGGATTGGTATTGTAGGGGTCCAAAATGAGCCTCCCCAAAATGTCACTTTTGCATGATGATCATTCTGAGCCAAAGATAATCGAGACCCTGTGGATTCAAGAGAAACTATTACCCCTCCATTAACTACCTAGAAGAGTTTAAATTGGGGATTTTTCCCAGAAGAGAGTTATTATTGGAGATAAATCGTACCCAAATGGCCCCATCTATGAAACAGGGCAAACATCTGATTATCAAACATCTGCTTTTCTTATCATCCTGTGAATGACCCTCCTGTTCTGTCCCCAGGCCTCTATCCCATTCCTTACCTCAGGATGGCATATATACCTTATTTTACCTTTCTCTTTTGGAACCATTCACATATGTGAGGTTCCAGTATGCATAAATTTTATTTTCTTCTGTTAATCTGTCTCATGTCAATTTAATTCTTAGGCCAGCCAGAAGAATCTAGAAGGGCAGAGGAACGTTCTCCTCCTTCCTGACAGTATCTAGAATTCATAATGAAATATTACAATTCAATAATGAAATATCAAACAACTCAATATAATTGGGCAAAATATTTGAACAGACATTACATAAAGAAAGGTACATAAATGACCATAAGCACATGAAAAAGTGCTCAAGATCAATAGTCATCAGGGAAATGCAAATTAAAACCACAATGGCATATCATTATATAGCCACTGAAATAATTAAAATTCAAAAGAATAAAAACACCAATTTTGACGGGGCTGATGAGCAACTAGAATTTTAGTACATTATTTGTGGTATTACAAAATGGTACCACTACCCTTGGTATTATAAAACGATACAACTACCTTTGGCAATTTCTTATAAAACTAAACACACAGTAAAACTCTTATTTTTCATTGTTGCTTTGGACTACTCTTTCATTACTGCTGTTGCTTCCTCTTCTGAAGTCCATTATATCCTCCATATTCCTTCATTTCTAAATCCTGTGGCTAATGTTTACTGTTGTCCAGATGTATCTTGATGATTTTACTGACAAGTTTTCTTCCTTAGATTGTTTTATGCCTTTCTACTTAGTGCTTTTATTGACTGCTTTGATAACCTATATGGCACAACAGTTCTTTGACCTTCTCAACTGTACTGATTTACAATTAAAGAGTTGCCATCTGGCAAATCCCCATCTCAGACTTTTCCTGCAGTTGGAACTTGAATGATTTTTCTTTGACTTATAGCTTTTAATTCTCTCCATTTTCCAGTTTTACATCTGCTCTAAGGCCTTTTGACTCTTGGCTCCCATTGTGACCTCTGATCCTTCACCACCAGCTCATTTTCCTTGTTTTGTTCTTTCTTCACTATTGGGACCTAGCATTGGCCTTGAAACTGGAGACCTTCCATAAATGCTAAACTGAATTGAATCCACTCACCTCTCTGCTTTGGCTGCACACTGTGATCTGTCATCTCAATATCCCCTTTAAGGCACCCTAGAATCACTCATCCCCTTGGCCTGTACTGCATTCCTAAACCTTTAATCACTCTTACCTGTGGTTTCCTCTGTTCTCTCTTCCACCTTGTTGAAAGTTGATGTAAGAAGTCTATACAAATGTCTGATTACATATAATAATTACTATAGCTGTTTCAGAGAGACCTAGTTGTACCTCAACAGGCCTTATATTCATCTTGTGTTCTATTCCTATTCTACCCTCTACAGTAGCTAGTCTAATATTTTTAAATTTCTTCAAATATTTTGTTCCCAATCTTTTTCCTTTTCTGAGGAAAGTAATGACTCTCCGGTTTTCCAGAAATAATAATTCAATATTTGATTCCTTTTCATCCTGGTTTCTAAAAAAGAGCAAGTTTTATCAATAATTGCCACCCTCCCCTGCCCATTGCATTTTTGATATTGTTTGCATTACCCTCCTTTCCCTCTTTCTGTAAAGTTACTCAGATCTCCTCTCTCAAAAAATAAATACATATTTGCCACTCAAAAATTCTTTCCATGGTACCCCTCCCCCGCAACACTATGAACTCAAATAAGTTAAAGACAAGCTTCCACTCATTATTTCTATTTCTTCAATTGTAAATTCTTAGCCCCTGGCCCCTTAACCACTTAAACCCTCCATTTGTGGAAGCTGCTTTCAGGAAGGCCACCTCTGACTTTTTCACCAAAAATCAATGTTTTTTTCTGTTTTCTTCACCTTTGAACTGTCAAGTCATGTGACATTCTTACTCTGTGTTTCAAAATTTTATCCTTGACTTGGATTCGGTAGTTGAATTCCATTTTATCTTGTATTTTGTTCTTGAATATCTTCTTCACTGATTTATTTCCTTCTCCACTTCCTTCTCAAAGTCTGTTCTACCTTGCCCTTCCTTTTGAAAGGGTTAATGGCTAACAATAGCAATTGGGCTCACCTAGTTCAAATACCTCTTCCTAAAAATAAATGAAGGTCTTCTTTTAATGAAGCTATTTAAAAATGCTAGGAGAGGGCTTCCCTGGTGGCACAGTGGTTAAGAATCCACCTGCCAATGCAGGGGACACAGGTGCAAGCCCTAGTCCGGGAAGATCCCACATGCCGCTGAGCAACTAAACCCGTGCGCCACAACCACTGAGCCTGCTCTCTAGAGCCCATGTACCACAACTACTGAGTCCGTGTGCTGCAACTACTGAAGCCCATGCACCTAGAGCCCGTGCTCCGCAACAAGAGAAGCCACCGCAATGAGAAGCCTGCGCACCGCAACAGAGTAGCCCCCTCTCACCGCAACTAGACAAAGCCTGCGTGCAGCAACGAAGACCCAACACAGCCAAAAATAAATAAAATAAATAAATTTTTAAAAAATGCTAGGAGAAATTCATGATTTAAAATAAATTATATTCTGTTTGCTGATGGTTTATACCTCTTTTTCTTTCTCTCTCTCTCCCTCTCCACACACACACACACACACACACACAGACACATACACACACACACTCATGTGACAATAGGAACTGAGTAAATTATACATTATGCTTGGCCATGACAACCAGGTAGTTCAATTGTTAACAATATATTTGTCCCACATTGGTACTGGTAAGGTCCTTCGTAACTAGTATCTGGGTCCCAGTTCTTCTGTATCTCCATCTTCATTTACCCTGTTTCCTATGACAGTTCCACTTTGTCCACTTCTGGGACACATATGGTCTAACTCATTTGGAGCACACTCTCTGAAATTTCTAGAAATTCATTCCAAAAAATAAAGAGCCTTTTCTTCTGTTGCCTCATAAAACCCAGCAACTATACTTCTGGTAGCACAACCATTTCTGTTTGTAATTGCTATTGCACAAGTCCAAGGAATGTCTTCACTATGGTTCTCCATCTCTCACTTCCAAACCCTCCCTGGCAGCAGAAGCTAACATTAAAGCTGTCTACTCTAAGTAAATGCTGGCTCACTTTCTATTTGCCAACAATATAGGGATTAAATTCTAATCAAGTTACTTTCTGCTCAGTGAATCAAATTTTCTTCCATCAATATACCACACTAACTCTAAATTCTTCATTAAAGCTTTCAAAATCCTTCATAAACTTGACCAAACTTATGTGTCAATTTTATTTGTATTCCAACACATGGTTCTCCTTTCATCACATAGATTGCATAGTGCCTGACACAGCATGATGATGCGTGTCAGCACAGCTTCTTAAATCGGGTTTGCTTCACTTCACCTCGATGTCTCTTCCCTCTTGCTTGTACCATTATTAATTCTACATATTATTCATGGCCAAACTCAACTCCCATTTCATCAAGGAATCATTCCCCAATTATTATACCTTTCTTGTCTTCCCTTTCTCTGGTAACATTTACTCTGTACCACCACTGAGTATTTGGTCACAAGTATTATTATTTATTTTTAAACTACATTGTGAAAGTCCTGCTGTCAGGTGCTTTATTAAATAAAAATATTTATTGCCAGAAGGAAAGTACACTTATATTTCAATTGCACATTTACAGTGCCTGAATATTATATATTCAGAGAGTTTTCTGGGTGCCAGATGCTACCCTAAATTCATTTAATTCTCACCACCACACTCGGCAGTTGTCATTATTAAAGCCATTAAATAAATGAGAACTGAGGTTCACAGAGGTTAAATCTCCAAGGTCAGAGAGCTAATCAAAACCAGTTATGTTTGATTGCAAAGCCCATAATCCTTCCATTATACCTGGAAGATTCCAAATACTTGTGAAGTGATTGTTTTAAATGAAAAGACTGTATTGGTTTAATATGATATCCAGTATTTGTTTATAAATATTCTGCCTAACTTTGAGTCTACACTCTGAAAAGAATTCTCCTTCTTCTGCTATTTTGTTGCTGTTCCCGTTGGCAGTGAATGTCCTTCTGGCCTGCCCCAAAATGTCATTTCAACCTGTGAAGTTCCGTATAATAGAAGTCCAGGTTTGTATTATCCAGTAAAAAACCCCTAAAGATCAAATGATTGAGATAAGAAACTGTCAAGAAGTACAGGAAGAAATTTTATCTCATAATGACAAGCAACAGAGTAATAAAACTAGAACAACTTGAAAATCTGATAATATTGTTTAGATGACCTGAATAAATTATGGGTGATTTTTAAAGGGATTTTTAAAGGTCTTTTTAAAGGGAACGTTACAATATTTATCTCATAGAAAATAAGAAAGATGGAAAATGGAAAAATGGTTAAAATAAGTCATATAAAAGCTTCCAATTTTACTTTGTGCAAATAAAATATATTTTCATTTGGAGGAAAAAAAATTGAGCAAACCTCACAATACAAAAAAGTATCATGTAAGTAGAAAAACTGGGTCAGCGAGGTAGTATTTATTTTACTGCATCAGCTATAACTATTTCTGAGAAATATATATGAAAAAAAACCCCATGTAGAATAGAAATAGTTTGACCATGGAGTTATTAGGTTGAAAATCTTCAAAGTTAATCAGATTATGTCAGTATATCTGAATGACATTTTAACTCCAGAATGTTAAAGGAAAGTGCAATGGATAAGCAAAAGAATTTAAAACTTTTTGGAGTCTGTGTTCAGCTGAGAAACCCCAGGAATCTGTCATTTTCTAAGAAAGGTTGATGGCATTATGCAAGACCATCAGAACTGTTAGAGAGAATAAATTCTCTTTCCCTTAACTGCTTATCGCTTGTGTTATTAGTGAGTCAACTTGAATTTTCTTTTCCTAGCCCCAAATAAGGATCTTAAAATTGTTCGTTTGATTTGAAAACATCCCAGATATGAGGGCCTATGAGGTCTTCCAACACCTGGAACATCTGTCTCGAGCTCGTGGCACCAGGGCACATCACCAGATCCCCTACCATGTTTTGTTTCCAATGACTTTCATGGCAATCCATACAGGAGAAGCTGTTTATATCCATCATCCTTTATTATCTACATCATTTTGTTGGCTACAGAAGACATTTAAAAAAAAAAAAAAAAAAGAAAGGAGAGCGTCTCAATTTAGAAAAGTAAAAGAAAAGCAACTTAGCTGCTATCAAGGGACTTTGAGGCAAATAAAAACTTTTATATGAGAATAAGGAAAGAAATCTGACAGAGATGACAAAAAGACATCTCTTTCTGTGAACAGTCTTAGTTTAGTTCTGCTGAGATCCATTAGCAGCTGTGAAGTGTGAAAATTAGGAGCTAAAGCACAGATGATATTTTAAGGCTGAGAACGCACTAAGCTTTCACATTTCCTTATCACGTCCCCCTTTATTCTATCCAACATATTATTTGTGCTATTTTTTAACGATTTCTCAACAGACTCAAATATTGCCTCAGAACTCTGATGAGGGAACAAGCTGGTTTGGAGTGATAGCATCGGGGGCCTATTTCCCAAGAGAAACTTTCAAGGGCGTGGGGAAGAAAGCAGATGTTTTCCATCAACAACTGATGCTGGAGAGCTACCACATGCTCTAGGCCGTAATCATGTACTCCTCTCTTCTGCTTTCATAGACACAGCAGCATGTCATAATTCAAACCCTGTCTTGTTGACACAGCTTGCTTCAGCTGTTCACATAGCAAATTGTTTGTTCACTGAAACTGAAGACATGGCAGCTCTTTGTGGAATGACGAAAAGGAGCTGCAGATTTCTGGATGATGTTTGCAGTCAAGTTTGCTGCTGTGTGAGGGTCCAGAAACATTACACAAATATGTTTACACTCTTTCAGTCCCAGCTACATATGGGGCATCTCCATCACTGCTATTCACATAACACACATTAGCTAAAACACACATTAGTACATCGTTTGGTGAGCCTCACACTACTACCAAAGCGACTTGATCAAATTTCTCTCTCTACCAAAACTGTAATCTTTATAAATGAGGGAACAAATGTGAAGGGGCAAAGGCGATAGGGGTTATTATATGGGAGATAAAATCAATCTGTTATTAGGGCACTGTCAATCATAATATACCACTGGCCTCATCTTTCTATATCATATATGTTTCCTTATTATTAGGGCCAACGTACTGGTAATTTACCGCAATGGATTATTTTATTTAGGGTATTTGTCTCATCAAATGTGGTTGGCATTAGCTCATGGCAGCAAGCCTTAGTGGACAGAGAACTGATGTAGAAGTTCATACAGCTGGGCTTTTCCCAGCTGGACACAAATTATGTAACCAGAACAAATTCACTTTAAGACTCAGTTTCCTTATCTACAAAGTGAGAACTAAGATAACCCAAAAACTCATTTAAGTTTTTAAATGCCATTTTCTCCAAATTAATGCTTAGTTATCAAAGCCGCAAATCAGCACAATTGCAATCTAATCATCTTTCCAAATAATTACAAATACTTTTCAAAGTCAAAGTCCATATGACTAATTTTCTCTGCTCTTCTAAAGGTTATATGTTCACAGAGAAAATTTTCCTGTGAAAAATGAGCAATTTTGCATAATCAGATCACTCCTGTTTTTCATTCCACTTTGATTGTTCAAGTCCAGGGCTCTATACATTTTTTTTTTTTTTTTTTTTCCGGTACGCGGGCCTCTCACTGTTGTGGCCTCTCCCGTTGCGGAGCACAGGCTCTGGACGTGCAGGCTCAGCGGCCATGGCTCATGGGCCCAGCCGCTCCGCAGCATGTGGGATCTTCCCAGACCGGGGCACGAACCCATGTCCCCTGCATCAGCAGGCGGACTCTCAACCACTGCGCCACTAGGGAAACCCCTCCATACATTTTCTGGTTGGTAGTTTTGGTCTTTAAGTCTACTTGCCCTTGCCCCCTGCCCTCCCTCATCCAACTCCTTTACATCACAGCAAGAATCATCTTTAAAAAATTATTTCATTATTTCCTTCCCCTTTTCCAGGGTATGAAATACTTCTCTGTTACCTATGGAATCAAGTCCAAATTATTTGGTCTAGCTTTCAAGATCCTCATTTTTTATGATTAAATTTTATAAATGCCCCAGAATTATCCACCCTTGCCAGGTCAGTTTCCTTACTGACTGAGATACATCACCTTTATTTCTCAATGATCCTCTCTCCTGTCATTTACATGCCTGGAATCTCTTTTCTCCTATACTTGATTTAACTGGGTTCTGCTCATCCTTCAAACCTAGTATAAATTCCTTTAGGCTGCTTCTTCCCAGGATCTCATAGGGCTCCCCAGTTTCTCTTCTCTTTGCATTAGGTTAAAGTGGCATTTTTGGGAGATACATATTAGTGCTTCTCCTTCCTGAGTTTGAAACCAAATGAGAAAAATGGAGCTTGAAATGTGATCTCTGTGATAAGGAAAGGCTGAATTGGAAGTTGTGACTTACCTAGAGCTAAGGCTGCAGGGAGTTTGACATCCATTATTTCAGCCCAAATTTGAACAACCCCACCCTAGGGTCTGGCAGATCACTGCCTGGAGCCCATGCTGCCTGCCAGCAGGCAAATTGGACAAGACAAGACAAGACAAGTAAGAGGAGGCTAAGCTCCTTCTCCTAAATTCCCCAACCAGATGAGCCTCTCCCCTTCCTCGTGGGTCAGAGAGAAGCCAGAAGCTATAAATATAATCTACATGAAGTTACTCCATGTGGAAACTTGATGCCTCTATTTCTTGATCAAAACAAGAGATCAAACACATATTGACCTTATAACATTATAGATATTTTTTCTAAAATTTCTATTATAAAATTTTAAAATTTTAGTCCCTTTCCACTTGTATTTTGCTGTATTTTTCTGATATTTGTGGAATACCTAGTAAGGGAGAGACAGAGAAGCTATTAAAAATTTATACATGATATGATTTATATAATATATATTATACATTTAAAATTTACATATTATGATATATATTTTGTATGAATGTTGTATATGTTTATTACATAGTATAATAAAATATAATATTATATATAATTTTTCCTTGGTGACATTCTTTTATCTTGGGAAGAGGTAACATTGTGTTTTGCCTTCAATGCTGTTTTTGTCTATTTCCTCAGGGACATTATAACCAATTAAGTCTGAGCTGCCTGTTGGTAAGACATACAGGAAGTGGCTGGATATTGCATTCCAACAGGCAATTCTCCAGATGAAACTTGGGGGTCTTATGCCCTTAGGCCTTTCTCATACATAATAAAGGGGTCTCTAGTGTGTTGATCTTCTGGCAAGAGTAACTTAGTTTTAGGCTGTCTTAGTGAAGAAGACAATATGAAATTCATGATTTATTAGTAATTGGGCATAAATTGAGTTATATATTATACAGGTTGATGGGGCAATGTGTGCCAGAGGGGTAGAATGCTGGCTATGATAGTCTGATAACTCTCTCCCTTCTTTCCACCCTCACCCAATGATATTCATATCCTAATCCCAGGAACCAGTCAATATGTTACCTTACATGGCAAAAGGGACTTTGCAGATATAAATAAATTAAGGACATTGAGGTAAGACATTATCCTGGACTAACTGGGTGGACCCAATGTAATCACAAGGGTCAGTATAAGAGGGAGACAGAATGGTCAGACTTGGAAGGAGATGTGACGATGGAAGTAGAGGGTCAGAGTCAGAGAGTGATTCGAAGTTGCTATGCTGACTTTGAAGATGAAGGAAGAGACCACCAGCCAAAGAATGCACCAAAGAATGCAGGTGGACCCGAGAAGCTAGAAAATGCAAGGGCATATATTCTCTCATAGAGCCTCTGGAGGGAGCCCAGCCCTGCTAATACATTGATCTCAGCCCAACAGAACCCATTTCAGACTTCTGATCTCCAACAGTATAAGATAATAAATGTGGATTGTGTTAAGTCACTAAGTTTGTGGCAATCTGTAACAGCAGCAATAAGAAAACAATACACTGACACCTGTTAAGAAATGGGGGAAGACTCAAGTATAAGCTAACTTTACATTTATTAGAACATTTTGCTATGTTAAAGAAATTTATCAATCTTCACAAAGGTCTTAAGGCCTTGTTGAAACAAAGCATTGTAAAACTTTCCTAGAACTTCTGTTTTTACCTTTTAGAAGGTCCATAAAAACTTTCAAAGCCAACTTGAATATACGATATCCCTGATTTGGATGATCCCTAAAGATTTAGTTCTATGTCAAAAGAAGCCTTGTAACCCTGGGTTGGAATACTTCCTAATACTGATCAATAGAACTTGGAATCACTTGTGATCTCATGGGCACTCAGTTAAATTTAATACTTCACCGATATTTGGTCAAGTATGTTCCGAAGCATTGTAGACTTTGAAAGGTTTTACTTTTTAATTTACCTGAAACAAAAGCTACTCTTCAGTTTTGAGAATTGCATATATCTGTGTGTTCACCACCAGAATCAAGATATAGAATGTTTCCAAAAGCCCCCATATTCCCTCATGCTCTCCTTTTGTAGTCAAGCATCCACCCCAGCCCCATTCTTTGGCAACCACCTTTCTGTCTTTTATTCCTACAGTTTTATGTTTTCCATAATGCCATATAAGTGGAATCATACAATAATTTGTATAATCACTTTTTGGATATGAGTTCTTTTACTTAGTAAAATGCAGCTGAGGTTTAAACACATAGTGAAGTATATCAATAGTTCATTCATTTTTATTGAGTAGTTTTCCATGGCATGGATGTACCGCAGTTCATTTATCCATTCATAGTTAAGAGAGGTTAGGGTGGGTTCTAAATTTTTATCACAAATAAAGCTACTATAAATATTTATGTGCAGGTTTTTGATGATCCTGTTTTCATTTCTTTCTACGAGTGGGAATGATAGGTCATACATTTTAAAATAAATGGCCAAACTGTCTTTTCTAAAGTGGCTGCAACACTTCTGCTTTACTGCAAGCTATGTGTGTCAGTTCCATTTGCTCTATGACTTGCCAGCATTTGCTATTGTATTTTTTTTATTTGTCTTTTAAAAAAAGTCATTCAAATAGGTATGACAATGTTGACTTAATTTCAATTTCTCTAAATATTATGTTGAGCATCTTTTCACATTATTTACAACCTATTTATCTTCCATGGTAAAATATCATTTCAAATATTTTGCCCACTTGAAAAATTGTTTCCCTACTTTTGTGTTATGTGCTCTGGATGTAATTCCTTTCAGATATATCAACTGCAAAAATTTCTCACAGTCTATGGTTGTGTTCTCATTCTTTTAATAGTGTCTTTCACAGAGCAAACATTTTAATTTTGATAAAGCCCACTTTTTATTAATGGCTTCTTTTATCAATTATGCCTTTTGGGGGTCATATTTAAGAACTCTTTGCCTAACCAAATGCTACAATGATATTTTTATATGTGTTCAGGAAGTTTTCTAGTTTTAGGTTTTATATTTAAGGCTATGATGCATCTTGAATTAATTTTTGCATAAGGTGTGAGATATGGGTTAATTTTTTGTTCTGTTTTGTTTGCATATAAATGTCCACTTGTTCCAGCATCATTGATAAAAAGACTATCCTTTCTCCATTCAATTACCTTTGCAACTTTATCAAAAATCAGTTTACTATATTTGTGTGGGTCTATTCTTGACTCTCTATTCTACTCAACTGATATGTTTCTTTTTGGTCAATACCACACTTTTTTGTTGTTGTTGTTATAGATTTAAAGCAAAGCTTGAAATCAAGTAATGTGAATTATCCAACTTTGTTTTTCTTTTATAAAATTGTTTCAGCTATCCTAATTCCTTTGCCTTTCTATACGAATTTTAGAATACACTTATTAATTTCATGAATGTCATGGTGGGATTTTTATTGAGATGAAAAATCCAAATTTAAGAATAATTAACATCTTAACACTATTGAGTCTTCTAATCCATAATCACTGTATAAATTTCTATTAATTTTGGTTTTCTTTGACTTTTTTATAGTGTTCACTATAATGACTCTGCAAATATCTTGTAATATTTATATCTAAGTATTTCTTTTTCTTTGGTGCTATTGTAAATTGTAGTTTTTCTTTTACATTTTGAATTTCAATTGTTCACTGCTACTATAGAGAAATACAATAGATGTTTTAAAATATATTGATCTTGTATACTGCAACTTTGAATGGGGTTAAATTCACTTAACTTTAGAACTTTTTGTAGAATTTTCATGTATATATATATATATATATATATATATATATATATATGTATACATACAGTTACATTGTCTGTGAATAGAGAATGTTTTAATCATTCTTTTCCAATCTGGATGCCTTTATTTTCTTTTGTTGTTTTATTGCATTGTCTGTGACTTTCAGCCTGTTGTTGACTAGGAATTGTGAGAGCAAACATCCCTGCCTTGTTCCCCATGTTGAGAGGGAGAAATAAGTCATAAGTATGACATTAGCTACAGGTCTTTTGTAGAAGCCCTTTATCAGGTGAGGAGGTTCTTTCTATTCCTATTTGTCTGAGAGTTTTATCATCAATGGAATGTGGAATTTTGTCAATGCTTTTTCTGCATTTTTTGAAATAATCATGGTTTTTCTTATTTTGTCTACTAACATGATAATGTACATGGATTGATACTCAGTTATTATACCAGTCTTGCA
Organism: Monodon monoceros; assembly: GCF_005190385.1. Classification (NCBI taxonomy): domain Eukaryota; kingdom Metazoa; phylum Chordata; class Mammalia; order Artiodactyla; family Monodontidae; genus Monodon; species Monodon monoceros. Next base: position 31,240,404 of record NW_021703767.1, read on the forward strand.
TTCACATAATAAATCTTGCTTGTTTGTGATGTGTTATGCTTTACTTATATGTTTGTGGAATTGGTTTCATTATAATATTGAAGATTTTGCTATCCATACTTATGAAAGCCATTGGTCTGTAATTTTTGTTTCTTCTAATGTTTCTAGTTTTGATATAAATGTAACTATGGCTTCATAAAATAACTTGAGAAGTTTCCCTCTTCTTCTATTTTCTAAAAAGAATTTGAATTATTTCTTCCTTGAATGTTGGATAGATGTCACCAGTGAAATTATCTGTATCTGGAATTTTCTGTCATTAGAAAATTTATAACTGTTAGTCCGAATTTTTAATCATTGTAGGTACCTTCAGATTGTTTCTTCTTGGGAAAGGTTTGGTAGTTCATGTGTTTCAAAAAATTGGTCCATGTCAGTGTTTTTCATGCTGTTCCTATGTTAACAGTTTATTGTCCATGAATTCTGTATGATAACTCATATTTCATTCTTAATATTGGTATATTATGGCTTTTCTCTTTTTTTTGGTTAATTAGTCTAGAAGATTATTAATGTTATTAATTTTTTTAAAGAAGAAGACTTTGGCTCAGCTGACTTTTTCTATTTTGACTCTGCTCTTATCTTTATTATTTTTTTTCCTTCATTTGCTTTAGTTGTAATTTGCTTCTGTGTTATTTTTCCTAGTTTTCTGTGGAGAATGTTTAGCTTGTTGATTCAAGACTCTTATCTGTTCTACTATAAATATTCAATAGTATAAATTTCTCTTTACACACAGCTTTAAATGGATTCCATTTTTTTTTTTTTTTTTGTGGTATGCGGGCCTCTCACTGTTGTGGCCTCTCCCGTTGCGGAGCACAGGCTCCGGACGCGCAGGCTCAGCAGCCATGGCTCACGGGCCTAGCCGCTCCGCGGCACGTGGGATCTTCCCGGACTGGGGCACAAACCCGCATCCCCTGCATCGGCAGGCGGACTCTCAACCACTGCGCCACCAGGGAAGCCCAGAAGTGTGATTTTATAAAATTCCAAAATTTTGAAATTTTCCAGACAGTTTTCTGTTATTGATTACTAGTTTAATATTTCGTGATCAGTTTAGTTCTATTATGGCCTAAAAACATACTTTGTATGATATTTATATTTTTAATATTTATTAGAGTATGCTTTATGGCACATATTTACGTAGATTTTGGTAAATATTCCAAGTGCATTAAAAATGTGTATTTTACCATTGTTGGGTAAAGTATTCTATAAATGTTAAGGTGATGGATATTGCTGTTTGGGTCTCCTATATGCTTGTTGATTTTATGTCTGCTTATTCTATCAATTATTGAAAGAGGAGTATTGAAGTCTTCAACTATATTTGTAGATTTGATAAATTTCTCTTTCAGTTCTATCGGTTTTGTTTTCTGTACTTTGAAATTATGTTATCAGGTGAATACACATTCAGGACTGTTATATTTTTAAGAAGATTGGCCACTTTATCATTATGTAATGTCACTCTTCGTACCTTCTTAATTTTCTTATTTCTAAAGTCACCTTGCCTGATATTAATATAGTCACTTTGGCTTGAATTTGAATTGCGTTTGCATGGTATATCTTTTTCCATACTTTTACTTTTTTTTAAATTTTTTTGTGGTACGCAGGCCTCTCACTGTTGTGGCCTCTCCCGTTGCGGAGCACAGGCTCCGGACGCGCAGGCTCAGTGGTCATGGCTCACGGGCCTAGCTGCTCCGCGGCATGTGGGATCTTCCCGGACCGGGGCACGAACCTATGTCCCCTGCATTGGCAGGCAGACTCTCAACCACTGCGCCACCAGGGAAGCCCCATACTTTTACTTTTAAGCTATCTATATGTTTATATTTAAAGTGTATTTCCTGTAGATAGCATATGTGTGTGTCTATCTTTTTAATCTAATCTGACAACCTCTTTCCTTTAATTGATGTGTTTCAACCACTTACACTTAATGTAATTATAGCTATAGTTAGAATAAAATCTACCAGTTGCTAGCTATTTTCTATTTTTTGATCTGTTCTTTGTTTCACTTTTTCTCTTTTCTGCCTTCCTTGGGGGTAATTTAGCAGTTTTTATGATTCTGTCTCATCTCCATCACTGGCCTATTAGACCTATTATTTATATCTCTTCTTCTAAAAATGGAATTTTCCTAGTGTATACAGTACACATAGAGTACACTTTCAAATAATTTTACAATATATTTCTAATTCCTCTCTCTTATTTTTGTGCTACTGCTTTAATACATTTTAATTTTGTATATGATATAAGCAGAATGTATTGCTAAGTATTCCTACTTTTGGACAGCTATCTTTCAGAGCCAATAATGTAAGAAAAATAAATTTTAATTTCGCCTTCATTTATTTTAGTTCCAGTCCCATTTATTTCTTGTGTAGATTCAAGTTACTGTCTGGTATTATATTTCTTCTGCTGAAAAATTACCTTTAACATTTTGTTGTAGTGCAGAATGATTGGCAATGACTTTTCTCAGTTTTGGTTTGCCTCAGAAAGTCTTTATTTCTCCTTCATTTGTGAGAAATATTCTCACTGAGTATAGTTTGTTTTTGCTTCTCAGTTTTTTCTTTTAGCACTTAAAAGACAAGAGGTCGTGTTTGACTTTCATATTAAATATATGATTTGATATTATTAACTTTGGAGAATTCTTAGCCATTGTTTTTTTACCTGTTTCTCTGTTCTGTTCTTTCTCTTTGGCCTCTGCAAGTCCAAATACATGTAGGTTAGATCACATGCAATTGCCTCACAACTCTTGGTTGTTCTATTCTGTGGGGTTTTTTCCCCCCTTTTCAGTTTGGTAATTTCTACAAACCTATTTCACTGACCTATTCCTTAGCTGTTTTGAGTCTACTAAAGAGCATGTTGAAGGCATTCCTCATCTTTTACTGTATTTTTCATTTCTATTATTTCCACTTGTTTCCCATAGTTTCATCACTCTACTGAAAATATCTACCTGACTTTCCATCTTTTCCACTGCAACATTTAACTATGATAGTAATCACAGTTGTTCTCAACTCACTGTCTAATATTTCCAACCTCCGTGTCATTTCTGAATTTGGTCCATAGATTTCTGTTTTTCTTAACAGTGGTACATTGTCTTTTTTTGCTATTTCATGTTGGTTAATCACTCTGCAAACTCAGCTTTCTGATGGGCTTAGGAAAAGTTGTGAATTTGAAGTTTGTCAGTTTTGTTGTTATTTTAATAGTGGAAGCTTTACTCTTTCCTGCTTTATATATCCCAAGTGGAAACCAAAACCAGTACTGTATACTTCTAATAAATAAGTAAAATCATCTCTGTTTTGAGGCAGCATATAGATCTAGGTGGATATATGTAGCAGGAGTGAGGTAGGGGGATCAGAAAGGAACTGATACCCAAAAGCTATAAAATGATTCATTAATTTTATTTAAGACATATTTATCATGTATCTACAATGCCAGATCTAACAAAAGTTTAAGCAAATTAATCAGTGTGAAATCAGAGCCTTTTTATAATTATTAGTAGTTTTACATGTTATAATAGCTTATAATACAGGTGTTATTATTTGTGTCAGTATTGAAAATACAATGGAATAAATAATTTCCCCAATGTCATATATATGGTACTTATTGAAGCCAGGATTCAGACCCCTGTCTTACATGCCAAAACTCATGTACCCATCAAATTTTACATTCAGTTGGAGGCTGGTGGCAAAATGAGAAAAAGTCTTATTAAGGATACATTATTTGTGATAGAATGAGAAATATTAAGAACAGATAAGGTCTACTGAAATAATTCAGATTAAAGATTAATTAGGGATGTGGCTATGGAATTAAAAGAGACAAATGAATGTTAGAGTTGTCCAGAGATCAAGTCTAGAAAACTTGGATGTGGAGTTAAATAGAACTCGATCAGTGACTAGAAATGGTGATGTCAAAAGACAGATGTTTCGAACAAGGGGAGGATTAATAAAGGTGCAGATGAGGGAGGTGATGAGGTAGGTTTAAATATAGTATCTTGAATTGCCAAAAGCATATATATGGCCTCATGTCTAGTAGAGAGTTAGGAAGTACTAATTTGTGAGAGGATTGAAATAGAGAAATAGGCTTGGTATACATCTATAAAGGAAAAGCATTAAACTTGTGGAAGCAAATGATATTCTAGAATTATTAGGGTGCTTATAGGGAAGAAAATAATACCAAAAACAAGTCTTAATGGATACCTATATTTAGAGAATGGGAAGAGAAATGAAGTCCAAAGGAGATAGTCAAAGACTCAGTGTGTAATGAGTCAAAAAGGACAAACATTTGTCATAAAAGCCAAGGGAAGAGAGAGAGCTTAAAGAAAAAAAAAAAAGAAAACAAAAGCAAGTTTAACCATGTCAAATGTTCATCTTTAACTGAGTAGGGGAAAGTAATATGTGGAAAGGTTACTGAACTTCTAGATAAAGACACTGTTAGTGAACAATCGTTCAAGAGGTCTTGTGGGGCAGAAGCCATAAAGCAGGAAGTTGTATTCTCATATCGATTTTTATTAAATTTGCATGTTCAATTTATGAGAATTTACCCAAGCATCCTTTAATTCAACAACACATGCATTACTTTGGAAAAGGTTTATATTATATGCAAATGGAGAATATTTTGAAAATTGATATGCAAAGTTAAAACACATGTATTATATAGACCCACAGACATAGAAAACAAACTTATGGTTACCAAAGGGGAAAGAGCGGGAGGGATAAATTAGGAGTTTAGGATTAACATATATGCACCACTATATATAAAATAGATAACCAACAAGTACCTACTATATAGCACAGAGAACTATACTCAATATTTTGTAATAACCTATAAGGGAAAAGAATCTGAAAAAGAATATACATATATGTGTGTGTGTGTGTACATATATATATACATATATACATATGTAAAATTAATCACTTTGCTGTACACCTAAAATTAACACAACATTGTAAACCAACTATACATCAATAAAAAAATAAAATGAACTAGATCTTAAACAATAAAAAACAAACAAAAAATACATTTATTTTATTTTTGCCTTTTGCCCCCAAAATTTTAGTTAAATTTATGCAAAAATGAATTTCATGATTTTTTTCGGATTAGCTTTTTTTCTTCCCTATTAATATTTTCCTGGGATTCATCAAAATATGGGCATGATTTTACTATCCATTTTTAAATTTTTTCTGAGCATGAGGTAAATACCTGTTTTAAAATTCTTAGTTTAGATTGACTAGCTTAGTGTTTTAATTACACAGGCTCATTTCACTTTCTTTGGTTAGCCATGCACATCTCTAATTTCAGTTGGAATATTGGCCACTCAGGATCACATTACTTTTCAGTGTCATTTGTATCAATTCTTTTTTGTTACAGAATTTTTTATACTAAATTCACTGGAAGCAGTGAAATCTTCAGCAAAGTGGCACCGGAAAGAGTTAATTTTCAAGGCTGAACTGTTCCCATAGTTCCCACTGTAATTGCTGCTAATTATTTTTATGTTGTAATGAAGCAATAATGATCAAAGCACAGGGTATTTCTTAGGGATTCATGACTGGATGGCTTTGCTTCAGGCCATTAACCCCAGTCATTAATTCCCCTGGAAATACTCTGTGCTGAGGTCATTATTGTTAATAACAGAGCTGTATGAAAACATTTGCACACTCTCTATAGTAAAACTGTTGATTATTTTCTGCCTGTAAAGTTCTGTGATTGAGAAAACTAAGACTGATGAAGTTTGACCAAGAGAGAAAAATATTGTTTAGTGGAGAGGAATATGACATATAGTTGATATATACGTAATATGATATCGTGTATATGTATATATTTATTTAAACACTTAATGCGGACAGATGAGCAAGCATTGTATCTTATTTTTTGTCCTTGGACTGTATAAACATACTTAATTTGTTAATATATTTTTAAAATTTTTTTATAATTTGTGAATATATTACATATCAGTTGAAGATTTTAAGGACTGCCATTCCTAATTATAGTTACATTCTCCATTATGAAAAACAAATATTGAGCAAATTTTCTTTCTCCTACTATACATCTGTTCCTCCTTTATACCACTTGGAGAATGAACATGAATAAAAATTTCTTTGAAAATTAATTCTCTATTCAGTAATAAACCAAAAATACACCTTTGTTTTCCCCATTATAATTTCCTTAAAATAATGACAGGTGGTGGGACTGTAATTATCACACTGGAAATGTTTTATTTTATTGTTTTTAATATCCTGTATGCACATCAATGTAGTTCTCACCAAAAGAGTAGCTACCATGTGAGATTTAAGACCGGGGAAAATTAAATAGCCAAACAACTTAAACTCTGTCTTAAAGTTCACAGACCGTTCCTAATCAAAGGACTATAATTGAATCTTCTCTTTAAGCTTCAAGTTAAGCTTCCTTAAGGGCAAGTGGTTGCCCTCAGTAAAAGGTTAGAGAAAAGGAGACACCAAACTGTTAAACTGGAATTGAGCAAAACTCAATATATTCTGTCCTCCCTTTACTCCCTTGTAAATGAAGTTGTTTCTGTGATAGACCTCAGTCAGTCACTATTGAAGTTTAACTTCTGAAGAAAGATAATTTCTAATATTTATTAAAGTTTTTAATTTGTACTTTTAAGACCATTACAGATAATTGCTATTTAGTTATCTTTCATATTCTCCTATATTTAAAACTTATATAGTGAGGAAAATAAACAAAAGGGAGAGGGATATAGCTAGGGAGGATTTCAGATATTTTCCCTATATAATTAACTCTATCCAATATAACTGAAAATATTAGGTACCATACAAATGTAAATTTTAAAAAATTAACAAGCAAAATAAACCCAACTTGGATAAAATTTTTTTAGACTTAAATATGGCAGAAAGCTGGTGATTCAATCTGTATTTCTCAAATAGGTGCAAATCAGTGAAATGTGAATTAGTGGAAAGATCTATCCTCATTTTACAGATGAAAAAGCATGGCTCAAGTAACTAATTTAATTGAGGTAAATCACCTACAGAACAGCAGAACTAGGGCTTAAATTACTCACAAGGCATATTTTTCTCCCTTGTTCCCCTTGGTTTTATCACAGAGAAACATTCACTAGTCTGTCGTTTTTAAACACTTTCTATAGATACACAGATGTCAATAGTGAGACAACTCTTTTCAGTAGTTGGTGTGATGGTTAATCTTATGTGTCAACTTAGTTGGATCATGGTGCCCAGAGATTTAGTAAAACATAATTCTGGATATTTCTGTGAAGGTGTGTTTTGGATGGAGTTAAACTTTATGCCAGTGGATGTTGAGTAAAGCAGGTTATTCGTCATAATATGGGTAAGCCTCATTCAATCAGGTGAAGGCATCACTAGTCTCTACAATCTCATGAACCAATTCCTTAAAAAAAAATCTTTCTCTCTCTAGCCCTATGTGTATCTACGTAGATACACAACCTATTGGTTATGATTTCCTGGAGAATCTTGACTAATACAGATAGGAAAAAAAAAAGAAATAGGAAATATTGTGATGAACCAAATGTATATGGAGGACATAGTATGAATTTGAAAATATCTTTGAGTGGAGTTTCAAAGGGATCCCTACCCTTTCCCTACCCCCAGAAACAAACAAACAAATAAAACACCATTGCAAAAACTTCTGGGAAGAGTGTGGGTTGATATGATGATCTAGTGATATTTTTTTTGTGTGTGTGGTACGCGGGCCTCTCACTGTTGTGGCCTCTCCCGTTGCGGAGCACAGGCTCCGGACACGCAGGCTCAGCGGCCATGGCTCACGGGCCTAGCCGCTCCGCGGCATGTGGGATCTTCCCGGACAGGGGCACAAACCCGTGTCCCCTGAATTGGCAGGCGGACTCTCAACCACTGCGCCACCAGGGAAGCCCTAGTGATATTTTATTTATGCTTACTTGCACTGTGAAATGCTGAAACCATTTATATTTGATATACCTAAACTCTGATTTCCCTTAGAAAATCTAGGTTCATATGTAGTTTAAGATTAAAAAATACTTAGGAAACTCTCTTTCCAAACTAATTTCTTTTTAAATTTTTTTTGGAGTATAGTTGATTTATAATGTTGTGTTAGTTTCAGGTGTACAGCAAAGTGAATCCATTATACATATACATATATCCAGTCTTTTTCAGATTCTTTTCCCTTATAGGTTATTACAAATTATTGAGTATAGTTCTCTGTTCTATATAGTAGGTGTGTGTTGATTATCTATTTTGTATATAGTGGTGTGTATATGTTAATCCTAAACTCCTAATTTATCCCTCCCCCCTTCCCCCCTTTGGTAACCATAAGTTTGTTTTATACATCTATAACTCTATTTCTGTTTTGTAGATAAGTCAGACAGAGAAAGACAAATATATGATACTGCTTATGTGTGGAATCTAAAAAAGGTACAAATGAACTTATCTGCAAAACAGAAATAGAGTTACAGATGCAGTATGATTTTTGAGCAGGATATATATAAATGAATTTATGTGTATGTGTATGTATGGAAATAATAATTAGCTAAACAGATAAATGTGGAGGTTGGGAAAAATATATCCTTTGTGATATGTATTTCACAAAGACTTCTATTTTCTATAAAATTAATTTGCTGTAGAAAGAAAAAAACCCTGAAAACCTCTCAATAACATATCATCTCTCCCAGAGGCTTCATATTATTTCAATTACATGTAATTATATACACAGGTATATGTGTATATATACATTTATATATATATATATATATATATATATATATAATTTCACGTTTATATGCAGGGTGGCCTATTTGCAATGAGATTCATTTCATACCTTACTGTTTTATCAGGCCACCCACACATGCTTTAGAAGTACTCATGCCTACATAGCCGCTTAAGGTTCTTTCTCCTGTAACAGTCTCAATGGCGGGAGGTGGTTTCCTCAAAAACAGAGCATCATGGGCAAGGGGGTTTGTCTGGAATGGCAGCATGTAGAAGAGAGTCAGTGTCCCCTATCCCTGGACTCAGCAATGAGTAAAGATGATTCCTTCTTTTGGAGAGAAATGATACTTGTTATTCCTTGTATTTAATCTGTTATATTGATAAACTGTATCTCTATAATACCATTTCCAGCAGTGGCAAGGAGGGAGATAAATGGAAAAGAAGGCAAGAACTCAGGAGGAATGATAGCGTATTATTTTTGCCATAGATGTTTACCGCTAATTTTGCCGGCACAGAACGTTTTATGTATTTAAGGGGAGATACCTTCACACCCACATCTATGGGACAGAGATAGGGAAACAGTTCCCATTTTTAGACAGTTACTTGGATGCTGCCTCCTGGCCTTCCTTCTCTGAAATCTCTCCTGCATTATAGCATTGTCAGGATGAAAGGTAGGAAAGAACCTTCTCCTTAGGAATAAATACAAATGAACACTAAAAGTCTGCAGATAGATTCCTCCTCTACAATTATTTCACAGAATAGAAAAGTGGCAGGGCTCATCTTCATTATTTTATTTTGTGTAGTGCCTTTCACAAGAAGAGCTCAAGTTGATAATTTGATGATGAGTTATGATGATGATCAATTAAAAGTGAAGTATTATTCATGATAATTGAGGGCTTAAAATGAAAAGTTTTCATTTCAGAGTGGTGCCAAAAGCAAAATTTTACATAAATGGTATTATCCATCATTAGCTTAACATGCAGGCATTCTTTCCTATGAGAACAATTTTTAAGTAATATTTGTTGATTACTATTCCATTTCCAAATGTAACAAAGCCATCCATAATTCTACCACCCCAAAATAAAATGCTTCTTTTTTCCAAATTTACATATTTGTACATAATAAAAATGGTACTGTGAAATCATACAACTCTTTTAGACTTTATTTAGTGGAATAATACTATTCAATAAAGAATATGAAAACCCTTCTACTAACGTATTTGTAAAGATGCTACAGTGAGGGAAATTCTGTTATCCTATTAATGCCTAAATTGTCATTATAGAATATAGTCTAACAGATATATACTTACTTCTTTAGAGAGATCTCTGCCTCCCTTCATCCAACTTTCCCTAGTACTACATTCCTGCAAAATTCTTGCTGAAATTCTAAGAATATCTTACATTTATGTTTTATAATGTTTGTAATACTTTCACACTTATTATCTCATTTTTCTATGTTTCTGTGTGTCATTAAGATAACAACAGACAATTATCTCCTATTTTACAGATGTATAAATTAAGCCTCATACAGATTTGCTGAAATTTTCACAAGTAAAATGGTAGTAGCTGAGCCAGGACTAAAACCTAAATTTCTGGTTCGCAAAAAGGTCGTACGTTGTATCACAGAGTCCTAAAAATATTCATATTAACAATCATCATCAGTGGCTTAAAAATTGGAGCAGAATTTTAAAATGGCCAATTATTTGGGGCCACTGTTACCTCCCTCTGGTTCATCTGTTTCATTGGCCACTATGGGACTTTCTTTAGTTCCAGGACACTTGATCAATGCCCACCATGTATGTGTCACCATTTTAGTGCCCCAAATGAGTATTACAGTATGAGTAACTTCTCTCTTCCAAGTTAAATACAGTCATTTATTTTCTTACACATCCATTTATTCAGTGCAGCAAAGGTTCCAGCAGTAGGTCCTAAGCTGAATAACCACTGGAAATGCAAACAAGTCAGAGAATGAATGGGCTAAGTTTATAGGAAGTAGGTGGACACCAAGGGTCAGAAGGAGAGAAGAAAGAGTATATGTTGGGAAGGGCAATTTGATTGTCACATTAATTCAAAACCATATGCTTCTTAACTCCTTTGGACAAGGTCTAGATATGAATTCCCAATTCAATGAAACAAATCCTGCTCACTGTAATACCTGGTTATCCTCAGATTGTCCTTTGGCCCGTTTCTTTTAGAACAATGCAAGAGCCTTGGTGGTGGAGACCATAATAAAAGTGAATCAAATAAAATGCTTCATCAGTAGGGTTCCCGTTTAAAATTAAGATTACAAGTTTTGTGTCTAGGCAACAGGGTGTAATTCCAGAAGAGAAAGTTATTTCTTATCATCAGCTTCAACATCTGGATTCCAGAAAGTAAGGACAAGTGGGGATAGATAAGGCACAAAAGTCAATAAAACGTCCTGCCAGCAGTTCTCGACAAAGAAATTTCGAGTAGTTGATCTACCCTCTGGGTGCTGGTTATAGGACTAAAAGTGAGCCCATCTTGAGAGTGAATGAGGAAAAACACTGTAGCCTAATCAGAGAGGGAACTTTTATTTATTTATTTTTTAATTTAAAAAATAATTTTTCTTATTGGAGTATAATTGCTTTACAATGGTGTGTTAGTTTCTGCTTTATAACAAAGTGAATCAGTTATACATAAACATATGTTCCCATATCTCTCCCCTATTGTGACTCCCTCCCTCCCACCCTCCCTATCCCACCCCTACAGGTGGTCACAAAGCACCAAGCTGATCTCCCTGTGCTATGAGGCTGCTTCCCACTAGCTATCTATTTTACGTTTGGTAGTGTATATATGTCCATGCCTCTCTCTCGCTTTGTCACAGCTTACCCTTCCCCCTCCCCACATCCTCAAGTCCACTCTCTAGTAGGTCTGTGTCTTTATTCCTGTCTTACCCCTAGGTTCTTCATGACATTTTTTTTTCTTAAATTCCATATTTATGTGTTAGCATACGGTATTTGTCTTTCTCTTTCTGACTTACTTCACTTTGTATGACAGACTCTAGGTCTATCCACCTCATTACAAATAGCTCAATTTCGTTTCTTTTTATGGCTGAGTAATATTCCATTGTATATATGTGCCACATCTTCTTTATCCATTCATCTGATGATAGACACTTAGGTTGTTTCCATCTCTGGGCTATTGTAAATAGAGCTGCAATGAACATTTTGGTACATGACTCTTTTTGAAGAGAGGGAACTTTTAAAAGACTATTGAAGTACAGTTGACTTATTATATTACTTTCAGGTGTACAACATAGTGGTTCAAAATTTTTATAGATTATACATAAAATAATGTATAGATTATACATACAAAGTGGTTATAAATATTGATTATATTCCCTGTGCTATATATTATATACAGTAACTTATTTTATAGTTGGTAGTTTGTAGCTCTTAATCCCCTTCATCTATTTTGCCCCTACCCCTGTCCCTCTCCCTGTGGTAATCACTAGTTGTTCTCTGTATCTGTGAGTCTGTTTTATTTGTTCAGTTGTTTTGTTTTTTAGACTCCACATATATGTGAAAATATACAGTATTTGACTTTCTCTGACTTATTTCACTAAGCATAATACCCTCCAGGTCCATCCATGTTGCTGCAAATAGCAAGATTTCATTCTTTTTATGTCTCAGTAATATTCCATTTTATATATATATATATATATATATATATATATATATATATATATACCACATCTTCTTTATCCATTCATCTGCTGATGGGCACTTAGGTTGCTTCCATATCTTGCCTACTGTTAATAATGCTTCTGTGAACACTGGGGTGCGTGTATCTTTTTGAACTAGTGTTTTTGTTTTCTTCAAGTAAATACCTAGGAGGGGAATTGTTGGATCATATGGTAGTTCTGTTTTAAATTTTTTGAGGAACCTCCATACAGTTTCCCAGAATGGCTGTGTCAATTTACATTCCCACCAACTGGGTGCTAAGGTTGCTTTTTCTCCACATCCTTGCCAAGACTTGTTATTTCTTGTCTTTTTGATGATAGCCAATCTGACATGTGTGAGGTGATATTTCATTGTGGCTGTGATTTGCATTTCCCTGATGATTAGTGATGTTGAGCATCTTTTCGTGTACCTGTTGGCCATCTGTATGTCTTCTTTAGAAAAATGCCTATTCAGTCCTGAGAAGGAGAATTTTATGTTTTAGAGCAAAGGTAAGTTATGGGAGTAAGTGATTTTACTCACTGTCTCTATTCTAGTGTGGTCTGAGAATTTTCTGTTCAATGGGAGTTAGGTGTTTAACTCTGGGCAAGACACTGTGCCAAGTTTCTGGGGAATATAAATAGGAATAAGGCAAATTCCTTGAATTTAAATATAGGTGCTTAGACTCTATTAAATGCCAAAAAATGATTAAATAGAGAATCAAAACAGGAAAATACATATGGAGAATTGAGGGGACAACAAACATGAAAATGGTAAACTTTAAGCTGGCCACTCAAGGGAGGATCAACTTTATCAGCTAGATTTCTGGGTTGCGGCACATTGACGCCCTGCATTAATTATTTTTACTATACTGAGATTTGAGTAAAACTCTCAAATTATATGAAAGGCAACTATAAAAATAACTCTATGAAATATGACATTGAGTCTATTGTAGAGAGTGGTCAATGATTTTGTTCTTTATAACATAGGATCCTGAGAGAAACTGTTGTCTAGACTTAGTTCCAGAAATATTTCTGCTTAATAATTGGTTTTGTTGTATGGACTCTCTAAATTGTGCAACTGACCAGATTTTAATTTTAACACAGTTTGTTAAAAAGGAAATGTGTGGCCCAGGCATAGTTCTGCTTCATTTGATAGTCCTGTTCTTGTTCTTCTTTATTCTTTTGCCTGTGCTTCAGTCTGCTTATTACATTTCATGTATCTTGTCTTTAATCTTTTCTAGATGAAGTAGGGTCAACATGGCTTCAGGAAAAATGAAAATTAAAATGGTGAAAATATAGTTTCAAAGTATAGTTTTAGCAGAGAGATAACCAGGATTCTGAACACAGATGTTGTTTGTAAGAGTCTGTAATACCCTTTGAAACACAACATGTTTGAAGAAGCACTGTTCTTACGGTAGTGGATCTGGAAAAGAGTAGATTCAGATTTGGGGTTTGGAGGATACTACTGAACCAAACAAATGTTGAATCACTTGAGGATTTTCAACCCAGTGTCTTCATGCAGATTAGAAGAAAGATATTTCTTAGTGTCTCAGGTTGCAGTAAGAGAGCCAAGGTGATACCAGTATGTACTAGTTTCCTAGAGCTTCCATAACAAAGTGTCACAAGTTGGGTAGCTTAAGACAGCAGAAGTACATCAGTTCCCAGTTCTGGAGGCTAGATGTCTGAAATCAAGATATCTCTGCCGAACCATGCTCCAATTGAAGGCTTGAAGAAGGATCTTTCCCTGACTCTTCCCAGCCTCTGGTGGTTGGCATTCCTTGGTTTGTAAACACATCACTCAAATACCTGTCTCCATCTTCACGTGGCATTCTTCCCTATGAATGTGTCCAAATTTTCCTCTGATTTCCAGATCCACTACTGTGAGGATAGTACTTCTCCAGAAGCAAGCAAAAATTTAATGCTTTAAAGGTTGTTTACAGAATTTTACAAACAACATCTCAATTCAGAATTTTGGTTATCTCTATGTTAAGATCTTCCCTACTTTTTTTTTTTAAGGCCCACTGTAATTCCCTATGATCTCATCTTAACTTGAGTCTACAAAAACTCTATCTCCAAATAAGGTCACATTAATTCAACCCACAATAAGTAGTAACAACAGTAATGATACAGCAAAAATTATACTACAAACCAGGTTTTGGCCTCCTTCTCCAATAAGTCTTGTTACAGTTCCCTACTACTCAGCTCAAGTAGTTGTACAAGTTTATTTTTCCACTTTCAGTGATACCTGCTCTGTCGCTGTACTTGTACCTGAATTCTCCCTCACTGTATAGCTCCTTCAGATGAATGATTCATTGGCTGAGACAATCAGATGATTATTTCAGCTGCTAAAAATCTTGCTCCTTTCAGATGACCCACCCTGGACTCCAGTGAGCAAGTGATACTACATTTCCTCATAGACTCAAGCTCCTGTAGACAGAGGATCCCATACAAGCCACCTGGCTTAAGGAAAGTAAGGAGTCTTCGTTGACCCCTGTTCGAGTATGAAACATTTATCAACTTAACATGCATGGAATTCGGAGCTAGATCGAGATGAGTTCAAACTCTGATTTTGCAAATACTGGGGCAGACTATTCTATCTGGGCTTGGAAGAGGCACAACCATGTGTAAAACTGAGTCCCAGTTTTCCTGACACTCCAAAGCTTGAAGTAAAAAACAGTGAGCTCTATGACTCTCCTAGGAAACACCAGTTCATCAAAAGAAATAAATCTTATTTACATACAACTCTAGAGTAATTCAACAAAATATACATCCTGGTTTTGCCACTCTTGAGACGTGTGAACTCACACATTAATTCAACCCCTAAAATAAAATTCCTTTATGTATAACATGAAAGAGAAAACAGCAGTTGTTAAGAATCCGTCTGCCAATGCAGGGGACATGGGTTTGAGCCCTGGACGGGGAAGATGCCACATGCCACGGAGCAACTAAACCTGTGCGCCACAGCTACTGAGCCTGCACTCTAGAGCCCATGAGCCACAACTGCTGAGCCCACATGCCACAACTACTGAAGCCCGAGAGCCACAACTACTGAGCCCACGTGCCATAACTACTGAAGCCCGTGCGCCTATAGTCTGTGCTCTGCAACAAGAGAGGCCACCGCAGTGAGAAGGCCATGCACCGCAGCGAAGAGTAGCCCCCACTTGCCTCAACTAGAGAAAGCCCGCATGCAGTAACAAAGACCCAATGCAGCCAAAAATAAATATATTTATGAAAAAACAAACAAACAAAAACAACATATTCAAGTGATGATCAATATGCCTTGTTTGTAATTTATAAATAATGATAACATACTTGCAATGGTTTGGTTTTTTGTTTGTTTGTTTTTAATTTTAATTGAAATAAGACTTTAAATAAGACTAAATATCTATTCATTCACACTTGAAAGTAGATGATCTACCAGAACTCATTTTGGGATTGGGGGAGGAAGGTGGGAAGAAGAAAGCAAACCTTTCAGAATAGGGACCATTTAAACATCACTGCACTGTTTGGATAAAATATGACAATAAAAGGAAAATGACATACTAGTAAATGTTTATTTCCTTATAATTTCCCCTTTCTAATGGATATCGATCTTCAACTACCATAAGCTGAATTTAGTACCCAATAAGAATGCTACAACCCTTTTCATATTATCACCAACACAAGTGGACTGCAGAATTTATATATCTTGAAGTTTAGAATGTTTCCTGCTTTGTGAAATCAGGATAAAATCTGCTTTCATGGGTAAACTTAGGGTATTAGGGTCAAGGCAAGTGGAGACTCAGAATGACAGCTTCTGAAGAGTTAAACTTATATATTTCTTTAAGATAACTAATCTAGGCATGTGTGCTTGGGAAACATTGGAAAATGTCATGGTAATATTGATGTACACTTCCCTAACGTAGAATTCTTATATTTTTAGTAACCTCCTCAAAAATACTTTCCTTCTGTAATTGGCATTATTTCTATTTTCTGTCTTGTGTTTTATCCAAATAAATATCAGCCTAGTTTCATCTTCTTTTTTGAAAGTGTGCTACATTTTGAGCACATGAGATCTGTCTATCTGCACATTTTTTTTTACCCTTTTACTCTTAAATGCTTCAGGGTATATTTCTTAAGAATAATAATATTCTTTTATAACCACTGAACAGTTTAAATTTTTAGGGAATTTAATATTGACTCACTCTCCATGTTTTCTTGTCTACATATTCCAATTTTGTCAATGACATTCTTTACGGCAGCTTTTTCCCCTCCAATCTAAGATCCAGTCCAAAATCACAGGCTGCATGTAGTTTCCTTTAATCTGGAACATTCCTCAGCTGTTGTCTTTCATGACAGTAACATTTTGGAAGACTTCAGATCCTCTCTTTTCTTTTTTTTTTTTTATTTTAACATCTTGATTGGAGTATAATTGCTTTACAATGGTGTGTTAGTTTCTGCTTTATAACAAAGTGAATCAGTTATGTATATACATATGTTCCTATATCTCTTGCCTCTTGTGTCTCCCTCCCTCCCACCCTCACTATCCCACCCCTCCAGGTGGTCAAAAAGCACCAAGCTGATCTCCCTGTGCTATGCGGCTGCTTCCCACTAGCTATCTATTTTACATTTGGTAGTGTATACATGTCCATGCCACTCTCTCACTTTGTCACAGCTTACCCTTCCCCCACCCCATATCCTCAGGTCCGTTCTCTAGTAGGTCTGTGTCTTTATTCCCATCTTGCCCCTAGGTTCTTCATGACCTTTTTTTTTTTTCTTAGATTCCATATATATGTGTTAGCATACGGTATTTGTTTTTCTCTTTCTGACTTACTTCACTCTGTATGACAGACTCTAGGTCCATCCACCTCACTACAAATAACTCAATTTCGTTTCCTTTTATGGCTGAGTAATATTCCATTGTATATATGTGCCACATCTTCTTTATCCATTCATCTGTTGATGGACACTTAGGTTGCTTCCATGTCCTGGCTGTTGAAAATAGAACTGCAATGAACATTTTGGTACATGACTCTTTTTGAATTACAGTTTTCTCAGGGTATATGCCCAGTAGTGGGATTGCTGGGTCGTATGGTAGTTCTACTTTTAGATTTTTAAGGAACCTCCATACTGTTCTCCATAGTGACTATATCAATTTACATTCCCACCAACAGTGCAACAGGGTTCCCTTTCTTTTCTTTTTAATAATGTGTCTTAATGGGTTTGTCAGAACTTTCTTCACATTTAGTTTCACATTTAGATGTGTATCCTGGCTCTAAATTCTATGTAAAAGTTTGTGGACTATTCAAGGTGTCATATTAGGAAGTGCACCTATGTCTCTCTATCCCTCAATGGTGATGGCAATTTGGATCAACATAGCAAATACTGTCTTGTTTCTCCACTGTAAAGTTACCATATTTCCCTTTGCATCTTAAAAGCAATCTGTAGGGAGACCCTCTAAGACCATGGAAATTCTGCTCTTCATCAAAAAATCCCCCTCCCTACTTAACTGAAAAAAATACTTTTTATGATGAGTGCAAAATGATGATTTTCTAACTCCTGTACTTTCTCTACATTTATTGATCAGCATTCTATTTTAAAGAAGAGCCCTCCCTTCTTTTTCCTTATTTACTTACTTATTGATTATCAGTATGGATACGTTTGTTTCTATTTATAATTCATTACTCTCCCTGCTTAATTACCTTGTTCCAGGCTTGGTTAGTGGGATCACCTTCAAGCTGGTGATGGTGTCCTTTTAATAGGTCATCATTTCTTTTTGCACATTTTTACTTTCTTGCATAGTAAATTATTCCAGACTCAACTTACTCTGTTCTAGACCATAAATTGGTAAGTTATCTGAAGATTCCTGTTTAATTTTTCATGGGGAGTGGTATAGAGGTGTGTGGGTTCTACATGTGCTTGTTGCCACTGGAGTTTCTCTATTGGCTTTGCAACAGACAGAAGTAGTATTTATACCATAAATTCATACTGATACTTCTAACTGCAATCCACCTCAATATTATTCTTCCTTCCCTCCTTGCCCCCTTGCCATATTTATATTTTCCTTCATCTACAGTAGGGACCCTGGCTCTCAGCAATAACAATACACTTATTCATTTGCTCAGACCTACAAACCCTGTGTAATAATCTGAGAATCGTTTCATCCATACTAGTACAAAAGGAATTCTACTAAAAAAGTTCAATATTTCTTTGCATTTCCACCCAAATCCCAATATCCCACCCCTGGACTGAGGGTACATAGTCACATACTGTGTTCTAAAGTTACTTTGATTAAATTTTTTGCTTGGTTTACCTTTATCCCTCTGATGTGATATTGAAATACAGTTGAGTTCATCTGTTTTAATTTTAGTTTTTTAAATTCTCATTGTCATTGACTTATTTTAAATTTTTGAATATGTAAAACATTAACATGCTCCCAAGAGTCAAATCCATATAAAAAGGTACACTCAGAAAAGTGTAACTCCCTCTTTTTTTCTTCTTTCCACTCATACCTCGCCTGTAATAATTTCATAGTTTTCTGGTTTCATAGTTTATCTTTCTTATATTTTTTCTTCGAAGAGCAGATATATGCATGCTTATTTACATATATATTTTTTCTCTTGCCTTTTGCTTTTTAAAAAATTTAACAATATATTTTTAGGGGGGAAAGTTATCATTTTTTAAAGACGACAATATCAGCTACATGGAATGTGTATGTAATAGTATAGAATAATATACAAAAAGGAGAATGAGTCCACAGAGGAGAAGCATTGCATTCTCATGTTGAGGACAGTAAGGTAACTCCTGTCATTCCATCAGGTACAGCCTGTGCCAGGCCACATTAAACTACATGCTTCCCTCAACTTCCCACTGCAAGACTAAAAATTCATCTTTTCACTTTTGCCTCCTATTCTCTGTGGAAAGACTGTCCCTTCTCTTAAAACTAGTCTTCAAGAATTTGTTTCTTCCATTTCATTCTGGCTTTCCTTCTTGTCAATATGGTATTTTCCATTAGATTATTCTCCTCATAATAGAAGTGTTTCTCACCATATTCCATGTCTTAATTACCTCCATTATCCTCTATCTCCTTCTGGACATCTCAGCATTTCAGTCTCACCCTTTATTGTAAAACTTCTCAGACAAAAGGTTTAAGGTTCATAGACTCTTCCCTATCTTCCATTCACTCTGTAATTCATTTCAGTATTAATTCTTCCCCACCACTCAAATCATTTTTCAATTTTCCTTTCTAAGTCATTGATGATGACACTGATGACCATTACCTCTTTCCTACTCAAAGTATGGTCAAAGCACCAGAATAAACGGCATTACTTAGGAGTTTATTAGAAATGTAGCACAGATACAAGGGAAGGATAAATAGAGCTTGGTGGAAGAACTGTCAATGTATTTGGTAGTCTTTAACCCGCCAATGTCCAACTTAGAAGGAGAGAAATAAAGGAATCAGAAGAGCACATTCCTTCTGTTTAAGATAATTCCCAAAGTTGAGCGCTCCAGCTTATGCCTACATTCCAAGTCACATGGTCACCTATATTGGAGAGTTTGGGAAATGTAGTTTTTCTTCTAGGTGGCCACATGCATAGCTAAAAATTGAGATTCTATTAATTAAAAAAAACAAAAGGGGTGAGAGAACCGAAATTCAGGACAACTAACAATATCAATGTTAAACTGTCCAAAATGGAAAGCTTTAATTTCCTTCTTCACACATTTCAAAACAAAATTTTTCCTATCGCAATCTTTCGCATCTCAGAAATTTGCATTGTTACTCAAGCCTGTTATTCATCCTTGATTATTTCCTTTCTCTCACCTCTCCCAATTTATCATGAAGTCCTACTCATATTTTATATATTTCTATGTTTATGTCATTCCATCTCCACAGCTGCCTTCTCACTCCAAGCCAGTGTCATCTCTCTTTGGTTCTCTGTAATTCTCTTCTACTTGGTCTCACTGCCCACACATTTGTTTGCCGACCATTCATTCTCCATAGAAATGTCAGAGTGATCTTTTAAACATGGGAATCATATCATTCCTTCATTTAAAAATCCCATTTCAGGCAGGATAAAATCCAAAAACCTCCGATTTGAGTTTTCTGATTTGTTTCCTTTCCCACCTCATCTTGTGTATTATTGTCCTTCTTATTGGCCAGACTTCAGCCCTGTAGGCTTTTTGTTGTTATTGTTCTGTTTCTCAGAGACACAGACACTTTTATTTGAGTTTATTATTCTCTGTGCTTAATAAAGTGATTTTTATTTGTTTCTTTTTCTCTTTTTAGCACTCTGCATGATGAGATCCTTCTCATCTTATTGGTGCTTCATCTTAAAAGACCTCAAATGAACTTCTCAGAAACGCCTTTCTGGACCAACATCTCTAAAATAGTTTACTCTAGAATTAGTCTATATCATAGCAGCCTTTGGATATCTTTTGGACATTTATCTGATCTATAATTATTTCATGTATTGATTTATTATTTTACTGTTCATCTCATCCTATCTATAAGGCAGAGTCCTTATCTGTCTTGTTTCCACTTTATCTACAACACTTAGCACAGTGCTTAGCATATAGAGAGGCTCAATAAATATTTTCTGAGTGAATAAATAAATGATTGAATGCATGTTCTTCTAAAAGAACTCCCAGTTAAGACAACTATTGTGTGGCTTTAGTCAAAACTTATTCTGGAGTATCTGGACATTTGCAAGCTGACCAAGATAGGCTTCAGTCACTCATAATCCTTTTCTTTAATTAATTAATTTATTAATTAAAGATTGCACAGAGGGCCCTAATATTAATATTAGGGCCTTCTTTGCAATATTATTAATAAATATTAACATGAAGTCTATAGGCATTTCTGAAAATTGTTTCCAGCTGACAGCATCTCTTCTCATTTTTCTATCACACCTGTAATACTTTCCTTCTTCTACAATCCTACCCCCTTCTCCTCCTTCTCTTTATAATCATCATCATCCACACCCTCACATATCTTCTCTGTTATTCCCTGGATTTCTATCACTAAAAGCAAAATTTAATATTTTGTTTTAAACTTTAGTTGAACAGCTTTGAGAAAAAAATTTTAAGAGAGAATGGAAGATCTTTGGGGGTTCAAATCCTGAAACATACATTCAGAACTCAATGTCTTCATTGCTTTGGTTACAGAAATGACCAACTTTGCCCTTTTATGCATGGAAACTTTCTAAAGTCTGGTTCTGACAATTTGTGGAAACATAAACTAAGGAATACTTTTTGTTGCCACTTCTAATCCAACTTGGGTTCTCTAGTGGACCCTGATTTTCAGAATGTAAAATTTTTATATGAGCAAACAATGCTGTGAATTACTGCTCTTAAATATTTGTTTCAAGGCCATATATCTAAGAATAATTCCTCAATCTTGGCAGATGAATTATTCCTATGGTTGCAATATGAATTATATTCTAAGTAGAACAACAAGCCACTCAGGAAGCACATTTTTACTCAACACTAGTGCTTCTGGATGAACTGTAAAAATGTCATTGCAACATTTTCCAGATTATCTCAACTTTACAAAAAGAGAAAAAAAAAGTTTTTTAAATAAATATTACAAATTATATTTTTTTCTTGAGGTTTCTTGACACTTATTTCCTAAATGTCCTGTCAAAAATTTAAAACTGAAAATGCCATCTAGTGAGGGTTATATTACATTAAATAATAAAAACCTTTACCATAGTTCTTACCTTATGAAACAATGATTTTTATAATTAAAGACATGTGTTGTTTCCTTCTTTAAAGATAGATTGTTAGATGATAGTTGATTTAGGATATCTGCCAAGGTTATTTGAAACTGTATAATTTAAGCTAAAGAAATTTGCCAAGCAGAATATGGTTTATCAGAAGTTAAATTAGGGAAAAAATTCACAAATCAAGTTTTCTTTCACTTAAGCTTTCAGACCTAGCTAAGAAACATCCAAGTCTTGACAGTTCAGGATGAGAGGTTTTCATACCAACAGTACTGCTTTTCTGTGTCTTGTAATAAATTTTTTTAAAAGGAGGTAAAGACAGTGCTCTATCATCAAACTCTCCTATTCTATATAAAAACTTAGTCAAATATATTTTCTTCTCTCTTTTGAGAAAAATAATACATTTTTGCTGAGTCATTTCAAACTAAGTATTAGTTTTGTTTATAGACATACTTTTAATTACAACATATTAATGACAATCTCAGCTCTACAAAACTATGTAAAGGTGTATGATCAAGACCTGATACTGCTTTGTTAATTAATTTTCTGTGATAAGCTTACAAATGGATATATTTCTCCACGGCATGTTGATTCTACATAGTAGGCCATCCTTCCATCATACCTGTACAACTTTTAACCAAGCTTTTTCATGCTCCCTAAGTTTCTACTATTAAATTTTTTAATTTAATGATTTATTGACAACACATTCTAATTCTGAGCTGGATCAAATTATGATACTATTCCTAAATAAGCAGCAGACTGGTTATGAAATCATATCTATTTCAGTCATTATGTAAGAATTAAATGGTAGAGATTATGATTCTGCTATTAAAAATATACTTTAATTACTTTTTTTCTATTATGGACTAGAATACTGTTATATATTTGAATGAGAAACAGGTAAACCAAAATCAAAGACCAATAATTTTTTCTCTTATGATGAAAGTGAACTTGAGTAAGGAGTTTTGTTCTGAGCATTTTCTTACTTTTCAATCATATATACATATATATACAGCATACTTTTGTAAATCTAAATCCAGGAGTGAGGGTCTTTTTGTACTGGGCTCATGCTTTAATCTTCTATGCTCTAATATTACATGTCAAGAGTGAAACATTTTAAAGGAAATTGAGGGCTGCCAAAAAAGTTTATGATTGCCTATTCAAGATAATAATTATTATGAAATATATTGAGAGGAAAAAAATCTTTAGCTTCAATATGAATATCCATGCCAATACTTAAATGGACATACATCAAATTAAGTCTCTCATTTCTTTGAGAAATAGCCTAAAGCATATATCAGGTTAAATTACAGCATAGACCTCTAAAGAAATGTGAACATTAACATGACGGTTTGTCATGGAGCTACCTGATAGGAAATATAAAATATATTGGGTTGGCCAAAAAGTGCCTTCGGTTTTTAAGTAAAAATAAAAGACACATTTTTCATTTTCACCAAGAACTTTATTGAACAACGTATTCACCCTTTTGTTCCAGGACCTTCTGCCATTTTTCAGACAATTTCATAATTCCATCTTCTGAAAACTTTTTATTTTTTTGAGCAAAGAACTCTTCCTGGTGCCTTTTACAGTTTTCCAGGGAATTGAAATTTTTTCCATTAAGATAATTTTTTAAAGACATAAATAAATAGAAATTTGAAGGTACAACGTCTGGTGAATATGGATGAATCAGAACTTCCCAGCCAAGCTGTAACAGTTTTTGCCTGGTCATCAAAAAAACACGTGGTCTTATGGTATTCTAATGGAAGATTATGAGTTTTCTGTTGGCTAATTCTGGATGCTTTTCATCAAGTGCTGCTTTCATTTGGTCTAACTGGGAGCAGTACTTGTTGGAATTAATCGTTTGCTATCCCAGAAAGAGCTCATAATAGAGGACTCCCTTTCCCCACCATATACACAACATCACTTTCTTTGGATGAAGACTGGCCTTTGGTGTGGTTGGTGGTGGTTCCTTTCACTTGCCCCATGATCTCGTCTGTTCCACGTTATTGTACATTATCCACTTTTCATAACCCATCACAATGTGTTTTAAAAATGGAACGTTTTCGTTACTTTTAAGTAGAGAATCGCATGCGGAAATACGGTCAAGGTTTTTTTCGCTTAACTTATGTGGAACCCGAACATCAAAGCAATTAACATAACCAAGCTGGTGCAAATGATTTTCAACCCTTGATTTGGATATTTTGAGTATATTGGCTATCTCCCACATGGTATAACATTGATTGTTCTCAATTAATGTCTCGATTTTATCGCTATCAACTTCAACTGGTCTACCAGACCGTGGAGCATCGTCCAGCGAGAAATCTCCAGCACGAAACTTCGCAAACCAGTTTTGACATGTTTGATCAGTCACAGCACCTTCTCCGTACACTGCAGAAATCTTTTTTTGCATTTCAGTTGCGTTTTTACCTTTCTAGAAATAATAAAGCATAATGTGCCAAAAATGTTGCTTCTTTTCTTCCACCTTCAACATTAAAATGGCTACACAAAAATTCACCAATTTTGATGTTTTTTTTTAAATGCACACTGATATGACAGCTGTCACATACAATCTAACAAAATTGTTTCAAATGAAATTAAAGACAACTAAGTGCTACTAGAACCATCTTATGGAAAAAAAATGAATGAATGTTTTGGCCAAACCAATAGCATTTTAAATTGTAACGACATTTTAAAAAATGGAGCTGGCGCTCTTATGGAGGTTGAGAAGTCCCAGTGAGCAAGTTCAAGACTCAGGAGAGCTGATGGTACAGTCCGAGTTCAAGTCCAAGGCAGAAGAAGAGCAATGTCCTAGGCTGACAACACTAAGGCAGAGAGAAAGCAACTTCTCCCTTAGTCAGCCTTTTTGTTCTATTTATGCCTTGAATGGTTGTATGAGGCCCAACCATACAACCTATATTGGGCAGGGCAATCTGCTTTACTTGGTCTACCAATTTGAATATTAAACTCTTCTAGAAATACCCTCATAGACATACCCCGAATAATGTTTAATGAAATTTCAGGGTATCTTGTGACCCAGTCAAGTTACACATAAAATTAACCATTACAAGCCCACCTTGTAAATTTGGCACCCATATGCATCTCTTTAAACCATATTTAATCTCCAAATAAAGATAATAGCAGGATCATAATTCCACCTAACATGATACAACTATCATACATAGAACTGAAAACACAGTAACTCCTTCCCCAGAAGAGAAGGTAAAGTCCTTGAGTGATGTTTACCCTTCTCCATGATATCCCATAATTAAAATGCAATGGCGTTATACCCTGAGAAAACCATAATTCACAAAGAGTCATGTACCACAACGTTCATTGCAACTCTATTTACAATAACCAGGACATGGAAGCAACCTAAGTGCCCTTCGACAGATGAATGGATAAAGAAGATGTGGCACATATATACAATGGAATATCACTCAGCCATAAAAAGAAACGAAACTGAGTTATTTGTAGTGAGGTGGATGGATCTAGAGTCTGTCATACAGAGTGAAGTCAGAAAGAGAAAAAAAAAAAACAAACGTATGCTAACACATATATATGGAATCCAAAAAAAAAAAAAAGAGGTTCTGAAGAACCTAGGGGCAGGACAGGAATAAAGATGTAGGAGTAGAGAATGGACTTGAGGACACGGGGAGGTGGAAAGGTAAGCTGGGACAAAGTAAAAGAGTGGCATGGACATATATACACCACCAAATGTAAAATAGACAGCTAGTGGGAAGCAGCTGCATAGCACAGGGAGATCAGCTCAGTGCTTTGTGACCACCTGGAGGGGTGGGAAAGGGAGGGTGGGAGGGAGTTGCAAGAGGGAGGAGATATGGGGATATATGTATATGTATAGCTGATTCACTTTGTTATAAAGCAGAAACTAACACACCATTATAATGCAATTATACCCCAATAAAGATGTTAAAAAAAAAAGAGTTATACAATGGTATTAAAAAAATGCAATGACATAAAATTAACAATACTTAAATACTATGATATAAGTTCAATGTAATTTATGTTACATGATAGGGGAATAAGAGAGAGAAGAAAATAAAGATATTTTCTTAGTGTATATGTATTTATGTGTATATACATATTTAGGTATATACACATATGTATATATACACATTCATAACAAAATAAGGAGAAAATACTCATTAACATTACAGTCCTTATTTCTGTAACCAGTTACATGGTTGTATTGAATAGCTGCTATTTTTAACTATCTTCTTCCACTACTCAGTGTATTCCGTTTGCACTCAGCAAGCAACTCAGCTGGTATTAGTTCTTTACCTGGTGGAGCAGTCTAAACCTTCATTCTTGAAGGATCTTGACCACTAATATTCCTGCCTGGAATATTCCTGCCTGTAATTTTCCATTGACCATAATCACAGAGCATGGTAATACTAGGACAAGCCCTAAGGGATCTCCTGTATTCCAGACATACTCTTCCCTACCTTCACTGGAGAGTAGCAGTCCAGTTTCCACTTAGTAGTCAGGATCAGTCACCATGGCCAGGACAGTAACTCCCTTCTTTTCCTATTGATTCAGTGGCTTGCAGAGTCCAAAGTGGCCAGCTGGAAGTCAACTTCCAGTTCAATGGAATCATTGCTGTGTCTCCTTATGGTGGTACTTCTCCCTTGGAACTAAGACCTCCAGGCCAAGAGGGTATAAGATTGCAGAATCGGAAAGCAAAAATTTTGCTAATGGGTCACTAGGGGTAATAATGAGTGATGTGACTCCCATTTCCACTCCTTGATTCCTGCACCAGTGAATCCTGGCTATAGGAGAAACATGACCATATATTGGATGCTGATTCAGAACATATACAGCCTTCTGGAGAACCCTGCCCATGACTCGCAAGGTATTACCACCTAATTGGTGCTGTAACTTCGTTTTCACGAGGCCATTCCACCATTTTATCAAGCCAGCTTCTTCAGGATGGTGAGGAACATAGTAAGACCAATCAATTTCATATGTATCTGCCCATTGCCACACTTCTTTTGCTATAAAGTGAGTTTCTTGATCAGAAGAAATGCTGTCTGTAATATTATGACAGTGGATAAGGCATTCTATAAGTCCACAGATGGTAGTTTTAGCACAAAAGCCGAGTACAGGGAAGACAAATCCATATCCAAAGTGTCTATTCCACTAAGAACAAAAATCTACTCCTTCTATGATGGAAGGGATCCAGTATAATCAGTCTACCACTAGGTAGCTAG
Organism: Monodon monoceros; assembly: GCF_005190385.1. Taxonomy (NCBI): domain Eukaryota; kingdom Metazoa; phylum Chordata; class Mammalia; order Artiodactyla; family Monodontidae; genus Monodon; species Monodon monoceros. The sequence goes on from NW_021703767.1 coordinate 31,267,719, forward strand.
TTGATCACCTCGGGAAAGGTTCCATACTGGGGACTCAATGTTGGTCTCTGCTGTTGCCGACTACATACCCAACAGTGGCTATAGCCAGATCATCCTTGGTTAGTGAAAGTCTGTGTTGCTGAGCCCATGCATAAATTTTATCCCTGCCACCATGGCCACTTTTCATGAGCCCATAGGGTAATGACTAGAAAGAGAGGTTGACTTATACCCACAGAATGGGTCATTCTATCCACTTGATTATTCCTTTGCTGAGGTTACCCTTTGTGAAGTTCATATAGATGCAACTATCTTCATTTTTTTCCCCATTACAGAGATATCTATTGACATACCTCGTTCCCAAATTTCATTGTCACCAGTTTTCCATTTGTGTTCCTTCCAAGTCCCTGACCACCTAGCCAAACACAGCCCATCAACTGGTGTATAATTGCACATCTGACCAATTCTCTTTCCAAGCAAGGTGAGCAAACCAGTGCACTGCTTGAAGTTCTGTCCACTGGGCAGATTTCCCTTCACCACTGTCCTTCAGGGATGTCCCCAAAAGGGGCTATAATGCTACAGCTGTCCTCTTTCGGGTGGTACCTGCATTTGGTGCAGAATCATCTGTAAATCAGGCCTGAGTCTTCCCTTTCTTTGTCGTTTGATTATAGGGAACTCCCCATGAGGCCAACTGTGTAGTGTAGGCTGGGAGAGAGAAGGCAGTGTAGCAGGAGTTGGAACCATGGGCATTAGGGCCACTTCTTCCTGTAAATAACTTGTGCCTTCAGGGCCTATTCAGCCCAATCATGTATACACCACTTCCATTTCTTGATGGAGTGTAGCTGTCCACACATGACTTTATCTAGCTTGGTGGGTCAGATAACACCCAGTTCTGCTAGGCATCTCAGGTCCCATGGTAACTTAATGGCCCACGGTTAAGCGTTCATTCTCTCCTAAGGCCCAGTAGCAGGCCAAGAGCTATTTCTCAAAAGGGAGTAGTTATCCATAGGGATGGCAGGGTTCTGCTCTAAAATCCTTAGGGCCTGCACTGTGATTCAAATACAGGGGCTTACCAAAGGCTCCAATCAGCATCCTTATCTGACACTACAAGCACCATTGAATCTGTTGGATCCTATGGACCAAATGGCAGAATCACCCACATGGCAGCCTGAACCTTTTGCAGAGCCTTCTTTTATTCTGGGCCCCACTCAAAATGAGCAGCTTTTCGTGTCACTTGGTAAATGAGTTCCAACTCCATAACACACCCAAAGGAGGAGTATGTTGCCTCCAAAATCCAAAGAGGCCCAATAGGCATTGTGATTCTTTTTCAGTTGTAGGAAGGACGAAATGCAACAACTTATCCTTCATCTTAGAAGGGATGTAGTGACATGTCTCGCACCACTGGACCCCTAGAAATTGTACTGAGATAGACGATCCCTGAGAAAACATGGGATTTATTTCCCACAGTCTGATAGGCAAATTTCTTACCAGTAAGCCTAGAGTAGTTGCTTAGTTGCTATTTCTTCTCACAAGGAGTAATAAGCATAATGTCATCAATGTAAAAAGCCAGTGTGATATCTTGTAGACGGAAAAGGCAATCAAGACCTCTATGAGCTAAATTATGACATAGGGCTGGAGAGCTGATATATCACTGAGACAGGATAACAAAGGTAAATTGCTGGCCTTGGCAGCTGAGGGCAAACTGCTTCTGGTGAGCTTTATTGACAGGGATGGAGAAAAATGCATTTGCTGGGGCACAGTACCTGAGAGCACACCACTGGATATGATTATGTGTATAAAAACACTTAGAACTTCATCCTGAAGGGAAAGAAAGGGAGTACAGCAAGAAAGTTCTTATCTTTTGAGAAAATAAGTGTGAATCTACCAAAGAAAAAATGGATTTGTCCCCTTCCTACACCTTCCCTCCCCTCTCCACCCAAATTTGTAGAGAACATCATTCAAGAACATCAATTTCAATTAAACAATTAATGAGCAGCTACTACATCTTAGATCACTCTTGAAGCCATGTGGAGAGTAAATCTGTGAGGGCGAGGGCCAGCAATAAAGACTGATCAGTAGGCAATAATCTAGGCGAGATGTGCTGAGAGTATGATACAAGAAAGGGGCCATGGGAACAGGAAGAGAAGAACTTAGGGTGGTTATTTTTGATCAAGTAATGGAGGCAGAACCCAGATTGCTATGAGAATTGAGAACTTAATATGTTTAAAATGACTAAAACACAAGAGAGACTGTAAGCAGCTCAAGACTGAAAGACATTCCTTTGCCGTTCACCAGTGCTCATACAGCTGAAGTTGGCAGAGATCTCACTATTCCAGTCCAGGGGTCTTTCTGTTACATTACCTGCCTTGGCTTCTGCCTATATAAGGAAAATGTTCTCTTTGAAGGAGAAAAAAAAGTGAATTATGTAATGGTTTCTTTTACAACCGGACACTTCTGTGATGAGAGGCTATGCGTAAGAATGCTATTTGAGGTGGTGCTTTCATTCTCAGCAAGAGATTTTCAGTTAATCACGTGTTGGTCTGCTTGACTGCTGATACGCATCTGCTTTTGAATTCACATTTCTGTCTTGACCAGGTCATTGACCGGTTATCATTTGTTACCACCCAAGTAAATAATTCCCTCCTTGTCTTGTGGCTCTGGGTTAACCAAACCCTTAGGTTCCCTGCCATTGCGTCTTTTGGCTGGAAAAAAAAAAAGAGAGTATCTGTGTTTTGTTTTGTTATTCTTAGTTATTTCCTTGCAGCATCTTCTCATTCTTTTAATTGACGAATATTTTTAATGGCCTATGTGATACTTGTTATGACTCTTCAAAAATATTCTGATATTCTTCTCCTACTAGGTGTGATAGAATTGCACTCCACTGACCATTTTGAAGTTAGGTGAGGCCATGTGATTTGCTTTGGCTAACTAAATGTGAGCAAAAGGGATTCATCTCATTTCCAGGAAGACACTCTAAGAATCAAGCAGCAAGCCCCCCTATCCCCATTCTCCTTCCTGCCATACTGATCACAGAAGCCCATGCAAAGATAGAGACTAATTCTGCCTAGATTAAGTGAGACTTGTGTTGGATTTGTGGTCTAAATAAACAATATACGTGAGACTCTGGAGCTATTTATTATTAAAACTACTGAAATTTGGGGCTTCCCTGGTGGCGCAGTGTTGAGAATCTGCCTGCTAAGGCAGGGGACACGGGTTCGAGCCCTGGTCTGGGAAGATCCCACATGCCGCGGAGCAACTAGGTCCGTGAGCCACAACTACTAAGCCTGCGCGTCTGGAGCCTGTGCTCCGCAACAACAGAGGCCGTGATAGTGAGAGGCCCGCGCGCCGCGATGAAGAGTGGCCCCCGCTCGTCACAACTAGAGAAAGCCCTTGCACTGAAACAAAGATCCAACACAGCCAAAAATAAATTAATTAATAAATTAAATTTAAAAAAAAAAACTACTGAAATTTGTACTTTGAGATGCAGTGCTAATGTAACAAAAATCTAAAATATGTGGCATTGGTCATAATGGTCAATTGGTGAGAAAAAAAAATATATATATATATATATACCTTGGAAGGTGGAAAACAGAAGTTCAATCTTTTGAAATAAAAGATTTGGTAAAGCTGTCTTCTCTTGTAACTTAGAAAGAAGACCAGTGGACGAAAGCAGTTCAGGAGCTTGTAGTTCTAGAAGTCTGAAAACAGAATACCTGCATTTCACAATATGTTCAAAGAAAGAGAGGCTCAGAAAAAATCTGATCAGCTTGAGAAGAAATTAAAGAAATTGGGAGAGTACATAAAATCAGGACTTTCAGAGTTGAAGGAGGCTATTACTTCTCACCCCAACAAAAATGAGAAGAATATTGACCAACGGAAGACTGTTAAAATTCACCTTGCACCAGAATTAAATCAAGGAAAATGCCAATATACTTACATGCTGGTAAATCTTCTGTTTTGGTTATGGTATCCCAGAGAAAGAACGCAGGCTGTGATCTTGAGCAAATACTTTCCATTAGAAAAGAAAAAAATGCCCTACGAACATTAACAAAGTATTTGCTTTTTTTCCTCTGAAAAACACTAGGCTCAAAGTACACATTACTAAGTCTAGAGAGAAAGGATAGGATTAAGAAAGCAAAGAAAAATCACCAATTAAGAATAATATCTAGAAAAGAATGCTGTTCTTAAAAGGACTGTAAGCATGGATTTTGACACATGGAGGTCACTGGAATCTACTAGGCAAAACCATTAGAAGGTTTTTGAGAGAGTTGTCTTGCTAAGAGAACCAGCAGCTGGACAAAAAGAAACTGTGATTGTTCACAAGTTAAAGTGACCTGTGGAGCTCCATCCAACTACCGGCTAATAGTTGGAAACTAATCTGAGAAAGAGCTCAGGGCCAGGATGAACACATTCTTCAATGTCGCCTAGTTCAGTTAGAGCAAGGAAGATAATGGAAAAGACAGTGTCCCATAGGCAGAGCAAAGTGCTGTGTTGGGCCCTGGACAAAGCAAGCATGACCAGGATGGACTCGGGGTCGACTCAAGACATTCTCCATCCAGAGGATGGGGTCCCTCACTATGTCTAACCCCTCAGGACATCAAAATTGCTACTGCCACTGTCTGCAGTGCATCTGCCTTTCTTCCCCTTTCTGAGTGAGAATGTTTACTTTGGTTATTTCTTCTATCATATGTTTCTATCAAGTACAATCTTGATTAGGCTATTAAAATCTGTCTACTCCATGTCTCTACCTAAACACTTAATATCAGTGGGGAAAAAAAAAAACAGATTTGCTGACTGATCTAACTTTAAAATTCAAAACTAGAAATTTCAATAGGATTAAAATCATCAGTGCCTGAAAAATATACCATTCATCCTTTATATGCTCAATTTTGCACTCTATATAAAACCATCACAAGAATTGTTTCCGTCATTTCAAACTTGTGAGAAAAATAAGATCTGATTCCCAGTCATTTTCAAGTGTTACCTTTATTTTCACTTACGCAGTTAATGAGAAAAGCAAGACGGAAAAGGAAGGAATGACTTTAGGAAAAAAGCAAAATAAAAAGAAGTTCAGAAAAAACAATTTAAAAATTTGAAAAAATTATTAAAATGAGTTTGTTTTAAATCATATATTGTGTTTTACATATAGTTCTTTTCTGTCAATGTTTCTGAACTTTAGATTATTATTCTTTTATCTCCATGAAGTCAATAATTTTAAAAATATATTTTTAATTCTGTTTTCATGATTAAAATATATAAGTATATGAAAATGTATAAGCATAAAAGCATATGAAGAAATTTCTTAAACATGACTGTTTAAAAACAATTACATCCACAAGATAACTGCATGAACATCATATACCTTTAATTTCCAAACATACAGATATTTAGCCAGGCCTGTGTTTACATCAGGAAAATATTTGTAATAGTGTGGTTAATCTTATTTTTTTAGTCTTATTTTTTGTTTTCCATCCACCCAATAAACAAGGTGCTATAGTGGGACTAGATGTAGTTCCACTGTAAATATATCTTCATCTAAAAGTACCTTTAGGATACATGTTATACATGTTTTGAATTAAACTGGTATCATTGTTTTTATGTCTGAAGCAAACTGCTTCTATACTAGCCTTGTAAGCGATATAAAGACTCCAGTACAACTGTTAAGTTAGCCTCAGGACTGCTTATTTGAAAAAAATATTTTCATTAAATGCTCTATTTTTGACAACAAATGGGCACCAGCTTATTTCCTTATGGAGCATCTATCCTTTTCACATCTCTTTTGGTTCCTTGACCAAATCAAGGACATCTTGGCCTGGAGCAGCAGCACACAGCTGTGTTTATAGGTGTTGTTGACAAGAGAACATGCATCCCATGCACCAGGAACATGAAACGGAGTTGTTATATAGAGAGAATAGGACATGTGATGAATTCCACTACTAAGAAATTCCATTTAACTTTTCCCTACTTCAGTTTTTTTTCCCTAAGATATTAGAAAAGTAGTCTTACTATATTAAAGGTAATTATTTAGAAAGTACTTTTCAAATGTAATTTGGATAATGTTACTGAAAAAACTAGTCAATATTGTCTGAAAAGCATTGAACATGGAAGGCACCAAGAATTTAATTCCAAATGTAAGTATAAGGAATAAAATAAAATCAGGGTGTGATATTAAAGATACTATTGGTCTATTGAAAATAATTATGCCAATATTTGTAAGAAAGATAGATTATAAATATATATATATATATATATATATATATATTAGTAAATGTTTCAGGTAATTAATTATACCAGGTAGATATAAGGAAATGAAGGTACAAATGAGATATCATATATTTTTTCCAAAGGATTAGTTATAATTTTCCCAGATTTAAGAAAGAACAATTTATTAAACATCAAAAAAATTGAAAAAAGGAACATCAAGCTTATAGCTGAAATAAAAATGGTGATGGAAATGATATAATGTTGAACATAGTAGTTCATCTTGAAATTGAGGTAGAGGAGTGAGGGAGAGCAAGCTGAGATTAACAAAAATGAAAGTGGATTTTTAAATGCTGTTAAAAGAAAGTTATGTGTTATTTTGATACACAGTTAATGGAAAACGTACACTGGTACATTTTTGGAGGATAACTGGGCAACAGTTATCTAGAGCTGTAAAACTGAACATTTCTTAATTTGCAAAAAAGAAAACCATCAAAAATATTTTCACAAAGTAATTTTCTCCTCAATACAATACTTTCATCTTTGAGATGACAAGTATGACAGCAGTCATGATTCATCTAGAGTATTAAAAATATCACCAAGCTTCCTAGATTAAAAATATCTCTGCTTCCCAAGAGGGATGCAGAGAAAAATAAGCATTCCTTTAAAATTTCCCTTTTTCACTACAATGCATCTTTCCTTTTAAAAACTACAGAAAACCATTACCACACAGAATGTATTTTGTCTTTCACAGGCAAAAGAGAGAGTTAAGAGAAGGACTAGTTTGCCACAGGCTATTGGGAAGAGTGAATAAAGAGACATGCCTCCCTTCTGTCTTCTTTCTGAACTCTATTTTCTTTTTAAGTATATTGTCCCCTGGCCTCCGCTGAACTGGCTGGCCCAAATCTAAACTGGACTGAATTTCTGTGGTAGAAATATATGCTTAGTCAATGGTCCTGATAAATGATATCTCCCATGCTTTCTCTGCTCTGTCTACAGAAAAGCACTAAACCAGTGCATTTGCCACTATCTTCTTGGATAAAAAACAGGACAAGATAAGACCTGAAAAGGAATAAATTCTTAATGTCAATGCCACATTTCCTGATTTTGGAACTCACTTTGTATTTATTCCTTCTCTCTCCTCTATCAAAACCATGGTATCATATAGAAACTAGCAAGCATTCTCAATTTTTATCCCTCCAAAATATATTTCTCATCATAAAGGAGGAATTTTATGGAATAAAAGTTGTTGATAAGGAAGTTTTAGAACAGGTAATATTTAAATTAAGAGAATAAAAAGTAAGGAAACATACTGAAGAAACAAGTTTTCTAGAGTGGAGAGTCCATATTGTTTATTTTTTAAATTAATTATTGATTGTTTTAGAAACAAATACTTATTGAGTAACTACTAAATGCTACTACTAGGTGCTAGGAGCTATAATGGGAAAATATGCTCTTTTGTTGTTGAATAGGTTTGGAAGGCCAAGAAACTAGTAGTAGAAATAAGGACTTAAATAAATAGGCAAAATGAAGCCTTTAAATTTTTTTGAGAGAAAATAACAAAAGTATTAGATTTGACATTATAAGTGAGTTCCTCAAACTACTGTTTATGGGCCTAAACTGGCCCTCTCAAGTAAGAAATTTCTATACATTTTTAAATAGTTTTTAAAAAGAAAAAGAATATTTAGTGATATAAAAATTATATGAAATTCAAATTTCAGTTTTCATAAAGGTTTTTTTGAAACACAGCCACGATTATTTTAATGCATTGTCTATGGCTGTGCCCGTGCTACAATAGTGGACTTGAGTAGGTAAGTAGTTGTGTGGTGTTTACCAATAAGTAGGACCAATTTTTTCCCTCAAGTTCTAGGCAAGTTAAAAAATGAAAGAGTATATTAAATGACACAAAAATATAGCTGTACTAACTAATAAAGCTCATTTTTAAAAAACAAGTTTTATATCAGTGGGCTAGGGGACTTCCTAATAGTGATTCTCATTTTGGAGAGATTCACCTATTAAGTTAAAAGACGTTCTGGGCTCCTATATGGGGGGGGGGCAGGCTTCTTCTACCATATGACATAGGACAGGACAGGAGACAGAGGAGGAGTCATCACAGAGATAGAGAAAAGCCACTTGTGTTTTCTTATCATGGAAATTAAAGGACTGGGAGATACATATTCCATCCCAGCTACCCCCAACATTTTGTATTCTTCACTCTCTGGCCTTAAGCAACAAGTCAATCAGAGCTATGATGATCCTCTTCAGGGAAGTCATCAACACATGGATAGTCTTGCTCTACCTTCCTTGAACACAAGCCACTGGTCTTTTGTGGTTCCTCCTGGGATCACTGGTATGGCCCATAGATTTTTCACCTACAAGGCCCTAAAATATCTCAGAACAGTATACAAACAAAACATACTCCAAATCCACTGTGCCACCAAAGCTATACATTCAGTACAAAGTTGTCTGCTATAGTCTATCTGAGCTTCTATAAACAATGAAATTATAGGACACCATTATAGTATTGCCATAATAAAATGAATACCAGAACTTCAAAAATAAATTGCCAGTAATAAAAAGGTATGCCAAACTTGTGTGCAAATCTTCTCCTCCCACTATCAAATTCCCAGAATCTTAGGGAGAACCTGAATTCTGAACTTACCATGCCTCACAAGTTAAAGTCTAAAGAAATCGAAGTGCCTGTTTTTCAAATTCCCCAAATCAATATCCCTACCTTCTGCTGCCTTTTCTTCCTGGGTTCCGTATTTCAGTTACTACTGCCACTTACACTCTGGTCTCTCACACGAGAAACCTGAAAGTGATCTCCGTCATCTACTACACATCCTAAAAACATGTGATTGTCAAGTCCAGGTGATTCTCTCTCCTAAATCACCCTTACATGTGTCCAGTTCTTCTATTTCAGTTTACATTTGCCAAGAACAAACTTTTATCACCTTTCAAGTGGATTACTGTAAAAGTATCTTACAGGTCTCCTGCCACCAGGCACCCTCTCCTCCACCCATCATCCCATCCACACTAGGCAGGAACTAACCTAGATTCAATCATAACTGCCAACATAGAATATAAAGCATTTATATGCAAAGAAAAATATATCAGCCCATTCACATAAATAATAAAAAAGGGAATGATTTATATGTAGCCGTGCATGCATACAAATGGATAAAAGAACCTTACAAGTATTCGGAAATACCAAATGCTTAACAGTGGTTACCTTTGGGAAAAAAAGACAGGAAGACTAATTTGGGTAAGTGAATGTGAAGGTAGAATGTTATCTTTTATGCCACATAATTCTATATTATTTATTCTAATAACATAGACTATCACTGCTTATTATGTGTGCTATTAGAAAAAAGTAAAACCATGTCTGGAAATATATACAGCAACAACAGTATAATAAAAAATATGGCATCTACCTGAAACAATATAAGAGCCTGGTCACAGATACTAGTCAGTGGGCTTTCTACTGGCCTGTGTCTGAGGTGGTAAACTTCTGGATAGGGAGGCGTCAATGGATAAGGGAGCAGGATAGCAGAGAAAAGGGGGCAAAACCAAAACACGTTTGGAATGGAGAAAATCCAAATAAGTCACCCAGCCTAGCAGATAAAAGGGAATGAAATATCAAAGGTAGAAACTTCCCTGGTGGTGCAGTGGTTATGAATCTGCCTGCCAATGCAGGGGGCACGGGTTCAAGCCCTGGCCTGGGAAGATCCCAAATGCCGCAGAGCAACTAAGCCCGTCTGCCACAACTACTGAGCCCACAAGCCACAACTACTGAGCTTGTGTGCCACAGCTACTGAAGACCACGCCTAGAGCCCATGCTCTGTAACAAGAGAAGCCACCACAACGAAGAGCCCGCGCACTGCAACGTAGAGTAGCCCCCGCTCACCGCAACTAGAGAAAGCCACACGCAGCAATGAAGACCCAATGCAATCCAAAATAAATAAATACATTTATAAAAAAAGGTAACTTCAAGGTTTCCATCTTGACAGCTGTGATGATTTACAACTGAAATAAATAGCTTATAAGTGAGGTGGCATATTTTTCAGGTGATACTTTTACTGCCATCTTAACGGGTTAAGTTCAGGGTCATGATAAGACAATCAGGTGGAGATGTTGTATATATAATCAGAGTTGTAGGTTTAAATGCAAAACTTAAGGTGGAAGATTTGATTGTTTCATTATTATGAGTATATAGGTAATAGTTGGATCCATGAGTTCTTGCGGGGAAGGAATGGAATGAGAAGGGACCAAAAGGCTGAACACAAACCTTTAAACAGAGTCATGAAAAGAACAGAAAGGTAACAATGAGAATAGAATATATAAATAATATTGATCTCAAAGGGAGAAAACATTCCAAGCAACACTGGGGGATCAGCAATCCCAGATTTTACAGTGCTATCAAGGATGAATGTGTATGAGAAAAGTCCTTTACATTTGACAAGAAATAATTATTAGTGACCTTGCAAAGAAAATTTTCTGGAAATATACCTTTCCCCTTTCAGGAAAAAAGAATACATATTAAAATAAGCTATCTGTATTGTATGAGTAAATATACTATAACATATTAAACATATATTCTGTGAGTAGAAGCTAATATGGGCAAATGATATGAACAGATGATAAACAGATAGTTAAACACAAATAGCTATCAAGTATATGAAGAGATCCTCAAGCTCATTTGTAATCAGAGAAATGCAAATTAAAGTCAAATAATTTACCACTTTACAACCATCTGATTGGCAGAAACTAGAAAGTTGAATGGTGGTAATTATTAGTGGGGATGTGGAGAAAGCAGATGAGCTTAATCTCACTCAAGAGCACTCCAGCAATACTTACTCAGATTTAAAGCGCATATACCCTATGTCCCAATATTTCTATTTCTGGTTACATGGCCCCAAGATATTCTCACACAGGTCTAGAAAGGGGCTTATATGATGATTATATCAGTCAGGGGATATGAGATTATGCTGTGGTAACCTCCAAACCCCAAACCCCTTACTTGGAATACCATAGGTTTCTTTTTTGTTCACGCTGCAGGTCCATCACAAGATTGGCAGGTTAAATATGCCCAGTGTACTCGCTCGGACTGAGGATGTAGTCACCCATCTCAAACACTGTCAGCCACCGTGAAGAGGGAAAGATGAACTCTGGAGATTTCAAGCCAGCAATGAAGTGTTCTAGGCCAGAAGTGATACACGTCACATCTGTCCACACTCATTGGCCAGAATTATATACAAAAGTGACCAGACAATACAAAATGCCTCCCATGTATTCATACACTGCAAGAACCAGAAATACCTGTGAACAATGCCAATGACTTTCAAAACACAGTCAATGCTTTCGTGGGGCAGCAGATGGTCAATTTAGGTGTCCATTTCAAGAGGATTTTTGGAGATGTAAAATATTCTATAGGTTTTGTGTGGAATACTATGCAGCACTTAGAAGCAAGGAGCTAGAATATGCACAGAAAGGTGGATGGATAATTAGATTCTGAGTGGAAAAAGAAATAAGATAACAAGGTTTTTGGCACAATAACATTTACATAAATTAAACATATATGCCTACACTAGAAAACAATGCAAGGATACACACAGACTTGAGGATATATATCAGACACATTTAATTTAGTTGACCATGGGGGAGAGGAAGGTGGCCGACAGTAGGAAAAGAGTGAAGAAAGTTGTAAATTAAATAAAGCAAAAGGGCATTCCATACTGACCACTGATGATAGGTTCCACGAATGGAGTAATATGATTAATTTGTTGCTTCATTTGAGGGTGTACACAAGGCGTAAGCAACTTACATATGATAGAAGTCATGATAAGACTAGAGAGTGTCTCTGAAAGAGACTGGGGAAATTCAAAACCCAGTGGAGAAGTTGAAACCCATTCTATAGAGTACCACTTGACTACTGAAGGGAGGCAACATTTTGAGAATTAAAGGGAAAATGTGGAATGTTGTGGAAATAGATATAGGCGACCAAGGTGTGGTAAAGTGGACCCATCAAGTATTGTTAGTTCATTAAAGAAAGAAAAACGTAGAGTTGAAAAAGGGATAAATCAACTTATGTTTGAGGAAACATGTGCCTTTTTGTCACCTTTTATGGAGGCTGCTTAGAATTACAATGACAGGAAAAAATGCTAAGAATGATAGCTCAGGATAAAGCAAATTATTAGCAGCTGTTTATTAGAAATTTTAAATCAATAAAGAATACTGAATTGCTATCCTCATTTTTAAGAGAAATGATACTTGGGGACAGATGTGAAAGCTTCCCATACATCACGCATGTTCTCTACCATGTGGCAATAACTTCTACTTTCGGACCCCATCTTTGCTTACTGTTGAGCTTCTTTGCCTTCTTAGATTTCTGCTATTTCTCCTCCAAATAAGTCAACTTGTCTCTGATTTGATTCATGTCAGAATTGGCCCATCTACTTAGCTTTCCCACTAGAAGTGAACATCATATGGTGTTTGATGAGTTTTAGCCTGACCTTAGGCTGGAAATTCCCACCTTGGAAGGACTTCATACCTATCACTGCCCCTTAACCATCTAATGCTTCAACACACACAAGCAGCATACATTTAAAAAAAAAAAAAAAAGTGCCCAGAGATCTTGTTTCTCCTCTTCCTCTTGTTACATGTCCAGGCCAGAAGCTGAGGGGAACGTGGATATTAGGCTGGTGGACTGCCAGAAATCCATAACCACATCTTTAGAGAACCTACTGGTAAAGATCATGCCTCTATTACTTTACTTTTATATAATACTGAGTCATTTTCTAAGTAGTACTCTTGCATTTGCATGTGTGATCTTCCTGAATTTCCTGATCATATGAAAGAAAGCTAAAATTAGAGAGTTGACAAAAATTGTAGTGTTGAAAAGGCTAGAAGTGATTTTTTGTGGTTAGTCAAAGTTTCACAGTTCTCTTTTAGGAAAAACATGACCTCTATTTTATAGATCCAGAAATTGATGTCACATTAGAAATATATTCAGACAGAGGGGAGAAATAGTAATGAAAGGAAGAAAGGCAAAAGGACAGAATTAAAATTATGGGCTTCTTGTAAAATAGTTTATTATTTCCTTGAATTTGTAATAATTCCACATTGTACTAAGTGTTTGAAATAAAACTTAGCTGCATTAATTCTAATATGCATGTAACCTTAAATGATAATTTGTTAACGATTCTATTCAGAACTCAAAATAATACTGGCATCAAAAACTACGTTATTAGCTGGAGATGCATACGGCTTACAGAGATTATAGTAAACAAACATTGATTTTTGCTGAGGTGAAGATCAATGTAAAAATCAATCAATGTTTTTCCATTTCAACAAAATCTTAGAATTACCAGCATCAAAACCTCTCACTCTTTCCACTGGAAAGCTTATGTGAAATTGCAGCCCCCCCTAAAGAAGTAAGAAAATTTTTTTCTCCAGAACCTTCTTGTATCCCTTCTGGGCCATCTTCCTGCCTCCAGATGTATATAGACTTGTCCAATCCCTCAGTCAGGAATTAAATGACTAGGTGACAACAGAGGGATGCCTCTTCTTTAAATGCTCCCTGCTCCAAATTAGGATTAATTACCCTCTTCTTCAATAATTTTTTAAGAAAAGAGAAAAAAGAAAACAAAATGAAACAAAGAACTATTGAATGAGTAATAGTCAGTCATATTTTCATATACTTCATTCAAATCCTACAGAATTTTTAACAAACCCTTCATGTACGTCCTTGTCTAAAAATACTTAAGAATAAACTATACAAAAATTGATACATTTTATTTCCACTATCACTATGGCAACAATATTTACTTTTTGAAACTTTAAATTTTTACTGATTTTTTTTATATATCTTTGAGTTATAGATTGAGGATTGCTTCCACGTCCCCATTAGATAACCACCTTAAAAATCAAAACAGATTTTTCCTGTTATTTAATTTTTTGTCCTTAATATTCACATCCATAAAATCACTCAAATTTCCCAGAAAAAATATGAAATTGAAAATGCGCGCACACACACACACACACACACACACACACACACACACATGAATACACCCACAGCCTAAACAAAAGACATTGCAGGGAAAAGACTAAGATGCCCTACCATGTGAAGTCTGTTTTTCCTTCTTCACCCTTCCCTTCTCACCTCATTTTGAAAAAAAAGACAGATCAAACAATTGATTGTGAACGCATATGCTGTGACCAGGTGTTTCCTGCTTTACTAACACAAGAGATGAGTCAAATCACAAAATGCCAGAGCTGGGTTTTTCCTTATATACCAGTCCCACCTGCTCATTTTATAGATAAGGAAATCATTCAGAAATGTTGCTACAACCACAGAGAAGACGGCAGAGCTGAGAAAAGAAAGGAGGTCTCTGGTATGTAGCTTATACAAATAAAGTCTCCAGGTTTTATTCTCTATACTTTTCCAAACATGAGATTGAACACTGAGAAAGATCTATGTTTCTATTAAAGGGAGGTTTGAAAATGTGGAGAAACTTTAAGAAAGGAGGAAGAAGAAAGAAGAAAAAGAGTTGCTAAATCTTGATTAGAATCGAACTTTCTAAAATAGAAAAACCTTGTTTGTAGTTTAATGTACACTGGTCCTATTGCTCAGTTCCCTTCTCCATCTTTTCTCCAGATTCTTACCAAACACCCCTTGTTATTAAAATTTACCTTTCCTCTATGCTTCTTCTGTCTCTCTCTCTCTCTCTTTTTTTTTAATTTTGGCAAAATTTTTATTTTTAAAATGTATTTATTTTACTTATTTTTTTGGCTGTGTCGGGCCTTAGTTGCGGCACATGAGACCTTCATTGAGGCATGCGGGATCTTTCGCTGTGGCGCACCATGCAGTCTCTTCGTTGTGGCCCGCGGGCTTCTCTCTAGTTGTGGTGTGCGGGTTTTCTCTCTCTAGCTGTGGCACGTGGGCTCCAGGGCACGCGGGCTCTGTAGCTGTGGTGCGCGGGCTTCAGAGCTCGTGGGCTCTGTAGTTTTCAGCACGCAGGCTCTCTCGTTGAGATACGTGAGCTTAATAGTTGTGGCACACAAGCTCAATACTTGTGGTGGGCGGGCTTGTTTGACCTGCGGCATGTGAGATCTTAGTTCCCCGACCAGGGATCCAGCCCACATCTGCCTACATTGGAAGGCAGATTCTTTATCACTGGACCACCAGGGAAGTCCCTAAATTTTGACAAAGGATTTGAAGTGGCTGACGCATCTGGGATGCCATTAACCTCAGGCAGCCTTTGTTAATAAGTAGAAAACTGGAAATTCCCTCCTCAGTATTTACTTTGGTTCCCTCCTCAGTATTTACTTTGGCTCCAGGAAGCTATTAGAACATGAAACTGCTGTGAAAAAAACAAGTTCAAACCACACACTCTCCTGAACTGCCTTTCAAGCTCAGTCTAGTTCAATTAGGAAACAAGGCCCCAAATCAAACTAGCGTTTGATTCACATTGAAATGAACATACACAGGTCTTTCCTGGCAGAAGTGGTAGCAACACCAGTTGCTGATTCATATGACTTACTCTTAAAGTTCCCATTTATAAAATACTGCATTTTAGGATATGGCACTTTCCTCTCCTTTAGATGGCTAATTTTGTTATGCTCTCTTCCCACTTATACCTATTAGAATTCTAAAGAAGTCATTAAACCCAAGATACCATCATTCATATTAAGGCACCGTTTACTGGATGTATTTTTCTATATGCTATTTTCCAGACATTTAATTATTAATAGCAACTATTATTCCCACTTTATAAAAGATGGAATGAAGATAGAGAACATTATTAAGATACTTGTCTAAAGTTACATCACTGGTAAGTGTATTTGTTGGAATCTGAAACCAAGTTTGGCCAACAGTATCTCCACACTGATGCCTTTCTCACTGTGTCTCTCCAACCCAGGATCTGCCCTGATTTCCACACTCATGTATTCACTGCCTACTTGGCATCTTTGTTTGGATGTCTGGTGGGAATCTCAAAATTAATCTATCTACAAGAAGGAGTCTTTTAATACCATACTCTTTCTCTGACCCCTATTTCTACTTTATTAGTAAATGGTACCCCTACCTACTTAGCTGCTTACCCTAGAACCTTACAGATCCCTCTATGAATCTTCCCTTTCTTTTAGTCTCACTAAGCATAACCAATTAATGAGGAAATCTAATCAGTTTTACCTCCAAAATACATATCTCATATATAATTCTTTCCATTTTCACATTTCTCCCTAGATACCAAGATACCATGATATCTGTCCAGAACTATTTCATTCTAACTTTGTCTCCCTGCTTTTACTCTTTTCTTACAATAAGCAATTTTTTGCAAAATGGTTAAAAATATAAATCAATTGATATCACTTCTTTGTCCATAGTGATTTTTGCCATTCCTCTTAAAAATCCAAATTCTTTAATTAAGCCTGAAGTCTGCATGATCTAGCTCCCACATTCATCACAAACTCTCTTCTCTTTTACTGTGCTGTATTTACATGAACATCCTTTCGATTTTTTTAACACCTAAAATTCTTTTTCAACTCTGGGTCTTTACGCATACCTCTTTCAGATATCTCCCCTTATTATTCTCATTTCCCAAGTCTGGGTACCAAAATCATCTTCTCAAGGAGGTCTTCCCTAATTATCCTACATAAAGTAACACAGATTATTATACTTTACCAAAATTACCCTGTTTTATTTCCTTCCTTGCATCACAATCTATCAATTTATCTGTTACATATTTGCTATTTCCCTCCTCTGGAACATAAATTTCATATAGTCAAAACTTCTTCAGTCTTGTTTGTTGATGTATTAATAATGCTTAGTTTAGTATCTAGAACATAATTGTCATTCACTAAGCAGTTACTAATTGAATGACTAGAAAACTCACAATCATTCCCTAGCTCTGCTCCTGCATCATTAGGAGTAGAGGAAGCAGAAAACTGGATGGCTGCCATCCCAGGAAGCAAGTACACTTTAACTAAGGGCAAGAGTATATAAGCTATTGGACTAAACCTTACTTCTGCTCCTTTTTGGATGTATCAGTCTAATTTCTGAACTACTCATAAAGGTAGTGAATGGAGATGTAATTATTTAGTGTCATGGTTTGCCTATAATCTATGAAAAAGTTTTGTCACCTGCAATTCTAAAGCAGATAACTTTCACTAATGAGGTTCATTTTTCTTGATGAAGATGGGCAATTAGATAGATAGACATAGACAGAAAAAAATAAAGCATGGAAAAGATAAGGAAGATTAGGGAACAAAACTTGGGAGTACATCAACAAAGGATATGAAATGCTAAACGAGGCTCTGAAAACATGACCCTAATGATCACCCGATCCTTTTCTAATTTATTTTCTAAGGTGACTGTTATGATTGTCTTCCTTTTCCTTTTTTTAAAAACTTCCTCCTTCATTATTCCATTCACTAGATAAACAATGGCATTGTGCTAACTTTAATTTCCATTTTGCAGTAAGATTGAGTTTAAAAACATCCACCCCTACAGCAATACTGAAGTTTTCGGTTGCTGGCTTTTTAGTGGACTACATTAAATTTTTCAACAAGGAGTGCTTCACTGAACAACCATCTGTTGCATACCTATCATATATCAGGACCTGCTAGATCCTGAAATTATAGCAACATATGGGACATACAATACTCAGAAGTTTTTGGTCTGGAGTGTGTGGGGTAGATGTAAAAGTACTAGCAGATACGTTATAGTACAATATTAACATTACTGAAAGTAAATAAATCCTGTGACTACTTTGGGGAGAAAAAAATAAACACTGCTTAGAGATATCGTAACATATACAAGGGGGAAGACATTTTGCAGATATATTTAAAGTCCCAAATCAGTAGGATTTGAATTATTCAAAAGGGAGAATATCCTGGGTGGGCCTGATTTTATCAGGTAGAAGACTTTTAAGGAGGGCCAGAGAGTCCCTTGCTAGTTTTGAAGAAGCTAGCTGCCATGTGTAGAGAGGGTCTATATAGTGTAGCAAGGAACTGTGGGCAGCACCTAGGAGCTAAGAACAAACCCCAGCTGATAGGCAGAAAGGAAACGGGGACTTCCATAGTACATTGGGAAGATGACTTACGCCAAAGCCTGAAGGAGTGTGGGGTATTGATAGATTGTTTCATGGACAAACCTCTGGTGAGACCACAGCCTCGGCCAGCATCTGATTGCAGCTTTGTGAGGTTGAGCATAGAACCCAGCTGAGCTGTGATAAGACTTATCTGTGGAAATTGCGAGATGATAAATGTGTGTTCTGCGAAGATGTGAGATTTGTGGTAATTTGTACACAGGAGTAGAAAACTAACGCAGAAGGATTTACCTTGAGCTCCACTTGGAAGGATAAGTTGCAGTCGCTCACACAAAGAAAAGAGATAAGTAGATATTATGTGAAGGCACAATATGAGTACATTGAGAAAGGACATGGTATAGTTGAAGAAGGGTGAAAATTTCATTCTGGTAAGAATTTAGGATGTTGACGTACTTTTCAAAGAAATATTATTTTTTAATATTTTTCTACACCCTCTTGTGGTATTTCTTAGATTTATTAGACAGACATAACATCCAACTGTTTATTTACAATTTGGAAACTTGAGACCTACAAAAGATTACTAACTTGTCCAAAGGTAGAGTAAGGTCTTGTGGTATCTGAGGCTTAAACAAGGGGAAATTTCTTTAATAAGAAGAATATACAATTATGAATACAAAATTAAATACATATTAAGAATGAGGAAAAATATGAGAAATTGGAAATTTTAAATACCGCAAATATTGGAAAAATCAGAAAAGTAAAATAATGTTATTTAGTTAACTGGCTGACACACTGTGCTATCATCTTGGATATGTCAACACATGGTAGGCAGGGTATTTCCAAAACTCATCCCACACTGGGCTATCTACCTAACTATTCACCAAAATGAATGCAAATCACATAAGTATATCCCATATAACCTAAATTCAATCTGCCCTCAACTCAACTTCCTCGTGCTGGATCCAAAAACCATCAAAGTTGACCAGAATGCCACCTAATAAGAGGGAAATTCTCACAGAAGGAAATTTAGAGTGGAAAGAAGCTGTAATCTTAATCATTTGTAATTAAAATATCTACGGCTCCAAATTTTTACAAAGGCATACAATCATGTGAACACATTTATAAGGTCTCTTACAGTAGCATGAAAGAAGCCTATACAAGTGATGGGTGTGAACTAATGAACTAGCATTCATTAGTTCCATAGTAATCTGCCCTGGATTTGTCCACAGTCATACAATTAGTGGCAGGACCTTGACTAAAACCGCATCTTCTTAATACTCAGTCTCATGTGCACACGAAAATCATAGAGTAAAAAAGCTAGTGGTACAGGTGTATAAGTTTGTGTGTGTCTTTCCAGATATGTAATGAAGATCGATTGACAGAGCCTGCCTAATGTGTTTTAATCCTAAAAAAATTGTGGCACTTAGCTAAAGCGTGCAAAGGCAGTTTGTATTCATTAGAAAAAGTACTCAATGGATTTTGAATAAATGAAGCTGTAATCGGAGATTATATTAGGATTATATTAAGAAAGTAGGTTGGAACTTGTTTTTTGTAAATTAATTTGGCAGGGATATGCTCCTTGGGAAATCAGACATGTTTTGAAACAGTGCTGAGGCTATGAATCATAGTCTGTTGACAAAATATCCAAAATGTGGAATCAGCTTGTTAATAAAGTCATGTACAGACAAGTATAGATGTTCTTTTTTCTCTCTAACTCCCCTCTCTTTACACTCCTGCTGCCCTAAGTAAAAGAATATCTCATTACGGACAATTGGTTATATGGCAATGATAAGAATCTATGAAAAGAGGCTAGGAGAAACCATAGGGAGTAGGTTGGATCTTAAAATAGGGGTAAGAACAGGAGACCAGGGAGGAGAATAAACCCTTTAGCCATATGTAATGGCCTGGAAAGGCTAAAGCAGCATCTTTAGTGTTCTGAAGAATAGGAATGGAAAGAAAAAGATTAATCTGGATAATCCTCTAACACAAAAACTTCCACCTAAAATCATATGAGTGGCCAATCAAAGGCTCTCTTCCTGGACTAGATGGTGAACATTACAGAAATGGAAACTGATGAACTTATTTGCTCCAAATATGTTATAGTATTGTGAAAGAATATAGACTCTCAAAGTGAATCACTAGTTTTAGAAATTTTATTGTGATTAAAGATATAATTTTATATCTTTTCTGGGAATTTGAATATTGTTACAATCAGTCTCATTCTGAATTTTTATAATGTTAAATTGATATCTGAAAAACACTTTAATGGAACCACAGGAGGGTGACTTGGACGTCTGAGTTTTATTAAGTATGAAAATTCTATATTTTCAAGGATAATCAGAGCCTATTGATTGTTATAATTTTCTATTTATTCCTTCTTGACAATATTCAGAGTATTTTTTTGTTATACCACTACAAACATACAGTCAATTCTGGGTGTATCCAAAAAGGTCTGATTAAGTGTTTGGTGTATTTCCCATGTCTTATGGTGGTTCTTTCTCTTCCTGTTACCTGCATATATATAGGTTTTCAGTCAAAAAGTAGAAAGTATTCTAATATAAATAAATTATATTAGTGATTGTTAAAGACTCTCATACTTTAAAAGAGATTAGCCTGTAGATTTTATCTTTTAAAATTTCTGTCACCCAACAAAGTAGATTCATTTCCATAGGAATTTTAATGTTATTTCTATTACTAATTTCTAGAGTGCTTATTTTAAAATGATCTACAATGGAATTGCTTCATTTAATCAATTATATAATTTATAGTTAAGTAAATTAACTATAATAAAGACATTATTTTTTCTTCTAGTATTTCATATCAGTAAGTTAAATCATAATTGGATTTTCGTTACTTGTTTTCTGGTAGTTTTAAAACAAAAAGAAAAGAGAAGTAAAATTAAATTCAACCCACAGACAAGAGGAAATTTGTTGTAGGGGAAAGACTACTGGTTTTTGTGTCAGTCAGATTTGCATGCTGTATTGACAGGAAAGAAGGTTTGGAAGTGGCTTCTGCATTTTCTTATTTGCTTTTAGCGTATTTTGACTTATTGGTATTTAAATGACCATATTCTTTATTTTCAAGGCTGCTAAGTATGTAAAAGAGAGGTGATGAGGGCATGAATCCATAAGAGTATTAGAAATAGGCGAGTGCTTAAAAGTTTCAGCCCTGAGTGTTGGATTCACAAACAGTGGTAAAAGTACACAAGTGTTCAATAGTTGCCTGCAGAGCAACCAGGTCAGGTGATATGCGAGCAAACACAAGTGAGTGAGAAAATAACAAAGTTGCCATATTTGTATTCCTGGTATGGACTCCTAGTCAGCCATGTTCTGGACTAAGAAATAAAGAAGATCTAGTCATATCTGAAACAAATCTGGCCAAAATAATAAAAGTGAACAGCAATTCGCACAAATGGAACCACCTCCTTCTCCCTGACCAGCTGTGCTCTCCAAAGCCTGTGGAACTACATGAAGACCAGAGCTTAAAGTCTGTCCCTAATTCTCCTTAATGAGAATGACTTTCATTTCAGGAACATAACTGCTGGGGGCAAAAAAGCAGGAATGAGGAGAAAATAGTTCTGTTATTATGCTTCGAGTGCAGTTTGAGTTTATGATCATGACAAAGTGGCTAACGCTACATGAGATATTGATGGTGATGTATGCAAAAGTAGGAGCAGACATGAAATGAGAGATAAAGTTGTGGATTACTGGTTAATAGACTATTAAGAGTCAGGAAAAATAATCTATATAAAGATCATCTTTGGCATCTATGCATAACTCCTTCAGTTTACAAGACATTTTGATGGTTGATAAGGAGTTAGGGAAATGAGGTCCTAGGAAACTATCCAAGGACAGTTTGAGACCTAGAAGGATGAAATAATTTAGAAATCTCAGTGACGAAACTATAAAAAAGTGCAGATCAGTGATCTGGGAAGGCAGGTGTCAATTAAGATTCCAGTTTTGGAAGAGTCAGATCTCTGGATTATATACAGACACCAGAGGGTACATTGGAGGGATGTATGGGTAGACATTGGGGCTCATGTATGGGTAGCTTCTTATTCACTGATTTTTATCAGTAAAGAGCCCTGGTCTATTTGGGGGTTAAATTATATGTTCATAATCTACCTTCTTACCTCTAAATTAAATAAAAAGAATTTTATCCCATCCCATGTTTTTTCCCAACCCCAATAAAGTGATGTGTCTGATTTTATTTGACTACCATGGAGAAATCCCAGCTAGTATTTAAAACTGTATTAGTCTCCAGGCTTCTTGTGAGTTTCCATTATTTGAACAAATACATAATTTCTCTCTTGTGTTATCAATCCCACACAATTCTCTTAAAATGCTGAGATTTTAAGTAAATCTACATGATTATTGTTTTGAGATTTGAATTAAAGCTATAATTTTTTGGCAATTATGTTTCTGTTTTCATTATGTAAAAACGTGTCAGCTTTGTTAAATAGAAGTGGTTTGTAAAGCCTGCATTCTCTAGACTTCTATTTTTATTCATGCTTCCTGCCACTAATTTCTCTGATTAATAAAAAGCAATGCTTATAAAACCCAGAAGAGAATAATTCTGTTAAGTCTTAAAAAACTGTCCACTCTCTCCCAAATGTCCTAGTAAGTCTGAACCATCTTGCACCTTACTTTACATTGATATGTTTCCCTGATTCTCAAATCACTTGGGACATTTTGTTTAAAATAAAGATTTCGAGCCCACCATAGATCACTTCCCCATGTAATTCTCAGGATGAGCCAAATTTGGGAAACACTACTTCATATATCATTGTCTTACCGTGTACACGGAGACAAAATAAATTAGGAGTATACCTTTTACATATGCAGACGGTCTTTGCAGAATCAATTTCATCAATAGTGGCATTTGGGGACTTGATTTATCTAGAAAATTCACTGCAGTGATAGACCTTATTGAGAATGAGTTTCAATGGAATCCATGATATTACTCTACTATCCACTGGGAACATTTTAATTTAAAATCTTTAGCAACTAGAAGTCTCCAGGATGGTGAGTGATTACAACTGTGAATTATAGTTGCAGCAGCTCAATATTGAGACAAGAACTGCATGACAATATGCAGGAAAACTTTTGGCAACTGTCATTCAAAGAGATTAATTAGAGGGACTTCTCTGGTGGTGCCGTGGTTAAAATCCACCTGCCAATGCAGGGGACATGGGTTCCAGCCCTAGTCTGGGAAGATCCCAGATGCCATGGAGCAACTAAGCCCGTGAGCCACAACTACTGAGCCCATATGCTGCAACAACTGAAGTCCGCGTGCCTAGAGCTTGTGCTCTGCAACAAGAGAAGGCACCACGATGAGCAGCCCACGTACCACAATGAAGAGTAGCCTCCACTCACTGCAACTAGAGAAAGCCCGCACACAGCAATGAAGACCCACGCAGCCAAAAATGAAGAAATTAATTAATTAATTATTTTTAAAAAAAGAGATTAGTTAGACAGTTTTGCTGAAAAATGAACTGGTGTCTTTTGGCTCAAATTAGATTAAGAGATTTAGAAGTGATATATGTATGTTTTAACTCAAGAGGTGTAAGATGAAAGAGTAAGACATGGTATCCCTGTTTATTTGTATATCTTGATGTTTAGGAGGAAAGTGTTTCTTCTGAATTTAAAGAATATATTAAAGGCTGTCTCTTGAATTGGAGTCAGATTATATCACCACCCCTTGTACACCCACACTCCCAAGATAATCTTAAGGCAATACATGTTCGAAATGTCCAAGATTTTCTCAGCTGGATCAGAATTCAGGCAAATTGATAAGCTCCCCAAAGCCCATATTCCTACCATTAGTGTCTTTTCTTTCTCTAGCACTTTCCTACTCCTTACTGCAAACACATCCCAGACCCCAACAACTTGAACTAAAATATTTCCCAATGCACAAACTTTTGAGTGATGTCTCTCAAACATGTCTTGCTCTTGTCAATTGCTCTAGTGGCCGGGACCACACAGGTGAGACCTGAGGCCTCTTTCCTCACATCTAAACCAAATCAGCAAGCAGTAGAGCCATTAAAATACTTAATGGAGGGCAGTGGTATAAGACAATCAAATCAACAGAAAATAGGACTCCCAGTAATTTTTTTTTAATGTCAGTATATTCCCACAGTAGAACATTAATGCAATCATTAGAGAAAATGCTTTGTATAGTTTCTATTAAGGTGGGGAAATGCTTTTATTTCTTTCTTTTAAATTGAAGTATAGTTCATTTACAATATTGTGTTATTAGTTTCAAGTATACAGCAAAGTGATTCAGTTATACATACATATATCTATTCTTTTTCAGATTCTTTTCCCTCAGAGGTTATTACAGAGTATTGAGTATAGTTCCCAACTCCCAGCAATTCAGATATTACCTGTCTATCAACATGGACTTTTAGAACTTGATTTTATTTTTTTAAACAGTGTTTAGACATCCTTCTATGTACTTAACAAATAATAACGTTTAATTCTAAGAACTAGCCCATGCAGTAAGTAGGTAATATTACTACCATCCTTATTTTACAAATGAGGCAGACAGGATTAAGAAAGCTGCCCAGAGTAACAGAGCATCTAAGTGAGAGGGCCAGGATTTGAACCCAGGAAAAACTGCTCCAAGTCTGAGCTTTGACAACTATTGAGATTATTCAATACCTCACAAAGTTAATGGCACAGCTCTGCCGCCTATATATAAAGGTGACACTCCACTAGGACTGTGTGTCCTTCTTAAAAGCTCAA
Source organism: Monodon monoceros (assembly GCF_005190385.1). Classification (NCBI taxonomy): domain Eukaryota; kingdom Metazoa; phylum Chordata; class Mammalia; order Artiodactyla; family Monodontidae; genus Monodon; species Monodon monoceros. Next base: position 31,292,695 of record NW_021703767.1, read on the forward strand.
GGCGTCCTCAGGATATCAGGTTACTAGGTATAACATAATGCCCACCCTCATCCATCCTCTACACAGCGTGAAAGCCACAGCACGCACTGCTTATCATGTCATAAATGTCTTCCTTTCATGTCGTGATCTTTCCCCACAAACTCTTTGAGAAAATCACATGCTGGAATAAAAGAATTTCCAAGTCACAAATCAACAAGCTAACCTTTAAGGAAACTGTCATAGGGACTTTATGGCTGCTTGTGGCACACTGAAAAATGACTCATGATCAATCTTGTGGGGTTTTGAAAGAAAATTAGAACAGAGGCTCACCAGTCGTCATCTAGTTCCAACTGGAAGAGGCTATGGACTGCTACTTCTGTCATTTGGTCCCTTCCTATAGATCTAAGTTGACAGATACTCGAGAATAGGGTTTCTTGCCATTTTATGGTCTATCTGAGAAACAGATTAAAAGTATAGACCCTCTCTCCAAAAAGATGCATAATGTATATACAGAGCAAAAGTTGTCACAAAATTTATAGAGACTACCCCTACTTCTCACCATGCCCAGTAATGGAACCTTGGAGAGCCATGAACTTGCAGTTAAACATCATCACTCAGAGGAATTGGGTAATGACCCTTTAAGTTGTGACTGCAATTTGAAGAATCTTTTTTGATAACCTTAACTTTTTTTGTAAAGTGGTTATTGATCACTGGTGACCCTGCTCTCAATATAATTGTTTTTGTGCTTTCTTGGGAAAGTTAACTTTAAAATAATTTCTCTCTATATATTTCTCTATATGTCTACCTCATGATCTATATAAAGTGATAGAATACTATATATAAAGAGAAAATTACTTAACATTGGGTGTGAAATGGCAAAACAATTAAATTGCTTTTTGCTTACCTAGAGAGTATAATTGCTTACCTAGAGAGTATAATTATGTTTTAAAAATAGTTGTCAAAGAGCTCACCTAGAGAGTAAGTTGCTTACCTAGAGAGTATAATTATGTTTTAAAAATAGTTGTCAAAGAGCATAGAGTCTTGCCCAATGGGATGTCAGTTTTCAACTCTAACGCAAAATGAAAGGCCCTTTAATCTCTGAAAAGACTGGAAACTATTTGGAAATCGGAGAGCTCAGATTAAACCATTTCTTCAATTAAATATATATATATATAGAGAGAGAGAGAGAGAGACAGAGAATTTAAATTATGTGCATACAGAGCTTTAGTACAAAAAGAAAAGCAGCCACTAGGTTGGATATTTTGCTCCTGTTAAATGTATTTTCAACAAAACCTATACTTGGCCTATCACAATATTTATTAACCTTTACTGGCTTTGTTGTTTAATTAGCTGACTTTCCTGCTAAACGATAAGTTTCAAGGGGGTAAGGATCACATATATCATTGTAATGTATGCCTCATTCCATTTATAATATTTATTAGGGAACACATATATTTATTAGTAATAATAAGAAATAGAATTATAAGTATGTGCCAAGCACTGCGCTAAGTAAGTACATTCTCACTTATATTTCCTTTCATTGCAATAGGCACAAGAATGTTTTGGTAATCTGAAGTAAATATAATAGCACATAGAGGATCTATGCATTAATATACATTTGTTAACTATATAAATGTATTTATGCACTTTTCAAAATTTATAACGACTTTACTTAGTGATGTTATAGTAATTTAAATAAATTTCAAGCATTTTTTTTGCAATTAGTAATTGGGATACATATATGGACACTATGTAATTAAGCCTGTTGCTGTTGCATAAGACAAACATGAAAGGTACACTAAGTCAAATAGAATATAAGAAAAGAAATCCAGATCTCATTAATCAGAGGCAGAGCTTATTCACTTGGTCATATCTTGCTAAGTATTATCACCATTTTATTGATGAGGAGAAGTTGAAAGATTATATCAAATCCTCAGAATATCATTTATAGTTTTGACAAGGAATTTTTTGTTTTGGTTAACTCTACCATAAATTACACCCATTTCTCAATCTAAATGTGGGTATATTTGTTCATAACCAACCTCCCCATTGTCTTCATGAAACCTCAAGTTAAGAAATGCTCTGTGTGTCATTACAAATGGATGTTGAAATGGGATAGACTCCTTGATGATTGCGTTCAGTTTCTGGGCTCCAAATGAATAGAGGTGAGCACCACTTCCAAGAAGGCTATCTTAGGTATGCTTATTTCAGCTTTTCTGTGCCATATAATCCAAGACCTAGAAGATACATAGAATATCCCTGTATCTAGAAGAAGCCATCAAATAGCCTTAAGTTGTTTTAATCATCATGGAGATACACATCTGCTAACTTGCTTTATTTCCTCTTCTCACATCAGAAACCACTGAGAGACATGTCTTTTGCTTGCAGACCTACAATTTCTTTCACTTTGGACTTTAAAGCCTGTAAATACAAGATAAATCTGACTAAGTACGTATCCTCCAAATAATTCTATTTAAAAATCATGTGAGATATGAGTGTCACAGTGAGGCCTTTCTGCCTGCAGCACTCAGTCCTAATTCAAACTAAACTCTCCAACTACAACGAGATTTTGTTCACTTGCTCCGCCTGACCTGCCTCTACAACTTTGACTACATTTTTGTCTTTGGAAAAGCCGGATACATGATGGAAGTATAGGATTCTCTCCATCCACTGAGAACAGAGCATCACAATTCCAAAACCCCACCGCGACGTTGAGCTAGGGAAGAGAAAGGAGACAGCCATCTGTATTACAGGGACAAAATTAACTTCAGAGATCAATAGAAATTACAATTAAGCTGTGGATATTTATCCCTCTCAAAGCCTTCCATTTCTCAAATATTTAAATGATGACTTTGCAGTACGACTTTCACTTCGTCAGCGTCTCCACGGAAATTGGAAATTACTGTATGTGATACAATTAAAATGTATATCCACAACCACTCAGAATAATCATGGCTAATTAGAAATTATGAATCATTAAAATGACATGGTTTTCTGTCAGTATGTGTGTACAGCACACTCATGTCTTCTAGCTTCCCAATCCAATCTCAGTAAATCTAAGGAGGTACATTTGTGTCAATATATCTATTAAGACCCTCCATTAAGTAAATTACCATTACAGCCAAAGTTTAAAGGTTATCTGGGCTAGCAAACTACTCAACAGAGCTAATACATATAATTAGCTGTGGTGAGATTTCACATTAAACTTTTCCACTGCTATTTAGTGAATTTTCAAAAACAAATCATTTATGCAGGCTTATCAAGATCGCTACAGTCCTCCTAAAGGAATTCAGGACATCTTTATCATAATAAAATCCTCATTTCTATTTTTTCTTGTATCTATCATTAATTTTAAGGTTGACTAAAAAAATCAACTAAATGCTTTAGTATTTCTAAAACAATGTTTGGGATGTTCTACGAGGAGAGTAGAAGTATAAGAAAATTTAAAAGAAGGAAAGCAAAGAGAACTGAATTAAAACTGATTTTTTAAAAAAATTCAAAGACTTTGGTTTTCATTTTTTTTTTAAGTTCAGAATAAATTTAAAGGAAAAAATACCTACCTAAAAATTGTTTCCGTTCAAATAGGCTGCATCCAAGCAATATTCTTAGCTGACAGTTCAGAATTCATAATCCAAAGAAAAGCTTCAGATACCTCCTTCCCTGAAAGGGTGATAAACACACTCCAAGGTCTAAGTAGATTATGATTCTAAAGCTCTCCAACTAGAGAAGAACTTGATGTAAGACTACAAAGTTTTAAGTACCCAGCGGGTCGTGAGACTGGACTGAGTCCCAGGAGATGTCTGGTAGTAACTTGCACTTAGGTGTGTATGTTTCTAATTATTAGCGTATCCGTAGATAGACAAAACCCCATTGCTAGTGCATAAATATTCTCCAGCTGATGTAGAATTGATGCCGCCATCATTGACATGCTAGTTATTAAGCTGTTGTCCCTTAGCTTTAAATCTGCCCTTCTAGCCTCTTCTTTGTCATGCTGAGGCTGGGACTCTATGAAATACATTTCTGCTTTGCCAGCAGGAACCGTGTTACGCTTTGCCAACAGGGGCCACTAGAAGGAGAGGAGAAGGAGGATGAAGAAAGGACTTGCTCCTCCTTGTTTTGCATTCTTTTCCTTTCATTGTCCCTTCAGCAAATGTTCTTCACCCCCGGAGTGGCATCTAGCACCTGTTTCCAGTTTGCATTTTCACATCCAGGAATGAACCTCATCATGGTCCCTCACAGACACCAGTTCTAGTGGGCCAATACTCTCTCCTCAGAGGTCTGGCTCCCAGAACTGCAGGTACACCCCTCCAACCTTCTAGGTTCTAATAATTTCACCCTCTTTTTGGGGGATAAGTGTCCCCCAGACATGGAGGTTCTAGCTGCTTCTTGCAGTTACCAGCTCTGAAATAGCTCTGTGTTACCTTTGCCTTTTACATCTTCCAGTACCTGTTTAACTAATTCTCTACGTTCAAAAGTAACTGGTGTTATTTTCTGACTGAACCCTGACTAATATGGTAAGTAAACAACTATTTTAATATTGACGTATGTAGGCTTGCTCTGCATTTCATGATTCTGGCTTGGTGTACACCATGGTGGACTTAAATTGCTTGTCTAGCATCCTTTCCTTTGAAGACCACCCCGTCCTTAATGCTTTGGTCCTGATGGGAGTAGTGGTGCTGTCAGATACAGCATCCCATCCCATGACAGGTGTGGACTCAGGATCTAGCTTGACTAATCAGATCTCACCCATCTTCTGCTACACAGATTTACGGGGAAGGTATGAGATGTAGGTGCGCCAATCACAGTCTCCCCTGGGACTTTTCTATTCGAGTTGGTGACATGGTCATATGAGGGACAGAAGTTGTGGGAACTAGTTTCAACTTACCTTCTTGCATGGAATTTTTATCTACAGTAGAAGGAAATGACAGAAGGAAAATATATTTTGAGAGAGAGAGAGAGAAGACAGAGACAAAAACAGAGAGAGAACAAACTTCATCTGAACCCTCAGATCCAGTTATTATGCCACAGGGACCTACCTACCCAGGCAGTTGTCTAACTAACGTGCACCAGCAAGAATCATGTGAAGGACTAAATAAACATCAGTAATGGAAGAAAAAGAAAACTACTTTCACTTAAATGGCCAGAAAATATACATTTCAGATTTACAGAGATGGTAATCAAGCTACTTTCACATTTTTTATTTAAAAGGGAAGCAAAACATACTACTAGTGTTTCGGAGGCTAGTGTAGTCTTTTTGCTCACAGTTGAAATCAGCACAAAACACTCTCTGCTGGTTATTTATTTTTCATGTTTTAGAAGTACATTATTAATTAGTATATGAAAAACTAATTATAAGTCAAAATCCAATCTTGCTTAAGGGCATATCTAAGAGTAACAAATAGGAGTAACAATCTTTGGTTTTACATGCCTCATATGATACATTACAAAACCATTAGAGAATCATATCTTTTCATGGGGCAGTGTTACAAGAGATAGTAAACAAATTAGAACAGCTAAATCAAATTTATAAAGCACCAAGCTTTAGAAGTCTCCCCCAGTACTTGAACTTTTAATATACACTCTGGTCTAGTAAACAGTTATTTCCTGTATACCACTCTTTCTAAAAGCTGATGGCTTGTTTCCTTTCATTTGGCCTAGAGCATCAAAGACAGTAAGAGAAGTTCAGGATGACTTATGATTTCTCTCCTGGGGTAATGATGTCTTTTCCTAGTCTCAGAAAGAAACCTGCTCCAATCGTGAGAGAGGCTTCTCCTTCTTAGGGGTATGCAGCCTGATAAGATTTCTACATCATCTCAAAGTGCAAGATTCCAAGGAGCTGGACCTCAATTCTGCTTGTTGGAAACACAGTGTCCACAAAGTGATTTTTCATCTCATTCTGTCAGCATCCGAAAGTTGCCACTCCAAGATCCTCCCAGGAGGGAGGAGGGATTCTAGCAACCCACACACTTTGTGAGACCTATTATATCCAAATGTCCATTCCAATTCAGCCTCGTTGCTATTGTTCCCAAGCTTATTTACATAAACCTTGCAGTCCAATAGATGAAAGTGATGACACATTTCTCAATCCTGGGTTAGAAATGTGAAGATCAGATCCCTGTTTTAGAATGATTTTATAGTCCTCCCCAACATACTGGCTCTCTCAGATGCTTTTCTTCTTTGAGCATTCACTAAATATTGGTCCTGCAATTTATTTTTTAATCTCAACTTAATGAATATTTACATATGAAAGTAGACATCTATTTTTATCCATACTACTGTGTCACGATCAGGAGGATTTGAAAGCTGCACTCCTGTGCTTATATCTTCTGTCTCTGCTGCCCGTGCCTTCATTCCTCACCCCCTTCTCCAATACCCACAGACCATAAACAAAAAAACCTAAGATAACTGCACTGAGCTAGCATGACTGAATCTTATATTTTCAGTTTATGCCATGGTCATAAAAAATAGGATTTTTCTCTAATCTTAAAGGTATTCATGCCAATTGTCTGTTCTCTAGCTGGACCATGAATATATGAAATTACTCATAACAGCTGTTTGACTTTAGCTCTTACTCTTTATACTTTTTTCTATCATTGCAGGAGAGTTGCATCGTAGCTTGAACTTACTCTACTGTCACAACAAAACAGCATTTCCCAACGATTTTGCAATTGACTGAGTGCTTAAATATTTTTTTGGTTTTTATTAAAAAATGTTAGAAGCCCCAAGGAGAAAGAGTTAACCATCTGTACATGCACAATCAATTAAATAGGCTATATATTACAGTCATATAAATTTTCCAAGTATCTGAAAATTTGTGAGTCATCTTTTCTATGCACTAGAATTTTTAGCTATCGTTGTTGGGTAGACACAACCATAATCAATTAAATTGAATAGTTCATGCAAAGTGCTTGTTGATACTTGACACATAATGTCTATTAATGTCAATTATTAGTATTATTTACATTGTTAGTCTTTAGGCTATCTTTAAAATGATTAAAAAATATAAAAACTTACTTACAAATAACAAGAAGGGATTTTTTTTCATTTCATAATGAACATTTTATACATGAACTGCAGTTTAACTTTCCCACGATACCTTCATAAAGTTAGCATAAACCATTCGTAGCATTATACCAGAACAACTCATTCCGTATAAAAAACAGGAGACATAGATCAAATAAACCTTCAAGTTTTATAGAACTGATTTTCCATTTTCAAAAGAAGAGTATTTCTTAAACATTCTGCATTATTTTGCTTATTAGATTGTCTCCTTAATGTAGCAAAATTGCCTTTCTGAAATCCATACTTAAACATCTGTTATAAAGGTTAAAGAAGTTTATGTTCTCTCTGAATAACAAAGCATCCACTTACCTGTAACGTTTATGCACACAATATAGTGAGATTATGCAGTTTACTTTGTAGTTTACTTAGTAGCAGTGATGCTAGATACACATCTCTAGGCATCATTTCTGTGACTGATGCACTAGAAATATATTTAACGTGTAAAATTTTATTGAAAATAATTTATTTTTACTTGTTTATTACCTCTTTTTAATATTTAAAGATAGCAATAAAGATTTAACAGTATATAATAAAAATATATAAAGATATAAAGGGGATTTGTATATAGCCAAAAAATGGAATGTTATATTGATTTTGCCAATAATCTTAAAAATTGATTAAACCTATATGTCATGGGGTAGTTACATAAATTTTGAATAAAGAAAAAGGAATAAATTTAGTGATAGATTTAGCAGTACTAACAACCTATATTACAAGGAAATTGACACTTTATTATAGTTCAATTGTATTGCAAATATTGTGATGTTAAAATATGTGAGTATAAATATTGTCCTATCAGATGTGAAAACGATGTACCTGGGAACTAAGAGAAAAGCACATGGACATAAGTTATATCAAAGATAAAAATCATTTTTATAAATTATATTCACTTGTTTACTCTGCAATTGGTAAGACATGTTGAGTTTGAAATATATAAGAATATTTTAAAATGCCATACTTTATAAACCTGTAGTTTATTTACACCAGAACATTTTATTTTACAGTAGAACAAAAAAGATATTTTAGGGAATAAGCACAATTGATTTCTATTAATAATACTGTTCTCAGAAAATAAGAATGCCCTACTAAAATTGTATACTTCCCTTGTTTAACCTATTGTATAATGATGGATTTATTTAAACTATACTTGAACATGCTTTTATTTTGCAAGGCTTTCTGTTATAGTATTGTGCATTTTGAGCACATTTGATTGCCACATTCATAAACTACATGAGTGAGCAATTTCCCGGTATATTAATCCAAATTTAGATGAGATGTTTGTTCATCTGTATTAGTAATATGCATTAATTTTCCTTTTTATCCTATGTAGCTGTCTACCTTAAGCTAGGATAGCTGTTTCCTCACTTACATGAAAATTGAATTCAGATGGGAATTATGTTGGAAAAATAAGCCATAAAAGAAAAATCCATTTATATGAAATACATAATTCAGTACTTAGAAGTCACGCAAAGCTTTGGGTGGATATAAGCAGATGCCTTTGTTTTTTATTTATTCAAAGCAAAAGAGATCAATAGTGAGAACAGACCTATTCATCTAGTTAATGGGATATTTTCTAACTCAAAATTACAATAAATTTTGGGGCTTCAAATATTTTTTAATTAAGTAAGGATTTTAAATATTCCATAAGAAGGAGAAAAGTTAGGATAATTGTATTTACTGTTTACATTTGGATTATTTTGTCATCAAATTTGTGAAAATAATTAACAGCATTTTAGTGGAAAACCACTTATATCTTTGGTTGCATCTTGGGTGTGCTGTGGAGACAATAAAAAAATATGACTTTAATAACTACAGATACACTGACCTAACAGAAATATTTTAGAATTTAATAAGGATCATTTTGAATCACTGCTGTAAAATACAATTTTTTTCTAAAGGGTAAACCAATCTAATTCTAGAGGGTACGAAGGGACTAAATATAAATGCTATAGCCAGTTGCCCAGAAGTGATTAACTTAGAAGAAAATACTTTCTTAAGAAACTATAAGTATTAGTTTCATCAAAAGTTATTATATCAAAAATGTTATAATTTTAATCCCTTTTTATGAACCTCTGAGTAGTATAGGAAGGCAGTAGGTCATAATTTAGGATGAAAAAGAATTCGAATTGGGGTTCTACTTCTGTTTCTACCCTATGGAGAACTGGTAGCAAATACTTGGTTCTTCGAATGTAGGAAGGTAAGGACGGGCTATTAAAGAAAAAAATGAATAGAAAATATTACGGCAAACACTTCTATTTCTATAGTGTAGTGTCAGTAACATTACCATTAACACAAATTTTTTCATAAAATGATGTAAAGACTATAGATAGTGTATAATAACTGTCTTTACTGGGAATTTCATTTCAAAGGAAATAAATCAGAAAGTTAAAGCCCCAAATTATTTTAATTATTCTGTCGATGGACAAAAACTGGTCTAGAGAAACAAATCATTTCCACTCATGACAGCCAGCAGTTTACATTTACTCATCAGTATCTCAACAAAAATAACATTGGAATATGCACATAAATATATTTATTTTATGATAACATTTTAGCAAATATATTTTTGTGGAATCCTTAGATGTAGTTTTAAATGTTAAATAGTTATCCTTCATGATTCCTCTAGAGAGAAAAATATTTTTAAAACTTTAGCTGGTTCTACCAATATTTTATAGATATTGATAATTGAACGTGTTCTTGTTTTTTAATGTTATTTTCAAACTTTAGCTGTGTTTTATAATATTTAGATATTGATAACTAACATTTTTAGTGCTTTTTCTTTTTTTAACCTCCAATTTATTGACTTACTAATAGGGTGGACAAGGTTTTAGCTCTCATTCACGGTCCACATTTTATGCACAAACACACATACACAAACGTGCAGACACATAAGCGCATAAAATCCCACAGGTCCCACATCTTACCAAATGTATTGCATCATTATTTTTTCTGAATAATAATTGGGATCTGTATTATTTCATCTTTGTAAATGTTATTTACAGATATCTATATAGTATATTTATTTTATAATTCCTTTGTTGGAGTTGATAACTGCATTAATTTTCACATACTTAGTCTTCTTATTCATTCTCTAAATCTTTGTCAGAAGTTTAAACGCCTTCAGTTCCCCCATGAATTGATCCACTGTTTTTTTTCTTGGAGATATTATTTCTTAAAACCTCCATCCTTCTACTCCTATTTGAATTGGTTGATTTTCTGCCTTGATGCATGAGTGTTTTACTGATATTTCTTTTCTCTAATTTCCTGGGAACTCCCTTCATCCCTGTCTTGGGTTGAACTACCATTTCTTATCTTTCTTTTTCTTTAGGAGAAAATCCAACAGGATTATGTTGGAAAAAAACAAATGAATCATTAACCCAAATTATGCATAACCGTTTGTCTGGAAAATAGGAAAGGGACAGCATATTACACAGAGTGGCAGTTTAATATACTGGTGATGTTTTCTTTTTTAATTTGATGGCTAAGAATTTGAGGATTATTTAATTATTGATTGTTAAACTGTACACATACATGTATATGTTTACTCATCTCTTTTATATATATTTCACAATTTTTAAATAAAGTTTGTCAAGCATTCTATCCAGACTACATCAGAGAAACTGAAACATTAGGGGTTTGGGTAACCTGCACTATATGTACTTTTTTCAGAAATGGAGTGGTTCTCAAACCCTCATCCTATATCTGGAGTCCATATCTTCTGGAAATTTACCCAGACAACTTTGGGGAGATAATCTTAAACTTATTAAAATTCTTAACATAAAGTTATTTAGTTGAAAATAAAGTATTTTGCAATTTAAATTTTTTTTCAAGATTTTTTAAAAATTAATTAAAATATAGAATCATAGAAAAAGAAAGTATGAAGATCAAGATTTAAAAATGCCTTTCATCTTTGGGTTACAGAGATTTAGACATTTATAATATTTTAAAGGTTATCTTAGATTGAGGATATAAATAGAATGCAAAAGAAACTGAAGTAATACTATTTGAAATATGTAGACCACTTAGAAAATAGTTGGATTCAAAAGAGTATGAATAATAAGCCATACTAATGTAATACAATAAAAAGTAACAAAGCAGCATGAAACTTCAGCTGGAATAAACCTTCATGATTTTAACAGAAATATAACTTTGCAAATAATAAGGGATTAAATGTGAAGTGTTGTCAACCTTTTTACCCCGCATAAAAAATAAGTGATTTTGTTAAAAATCATTAATTTATAACATAAGTTTAGTAAACATTGTCTCTAAAATCTCATTCTTGAAGAGATGATATAGGAAATAATTGTGTTGTATATAATTGGGGTACTATTGGCTTATAGAAAATATTTTTGTAAGTATAGTTAGGAGAAAAACAACAAGGTAAATTGAAATTATCAAATGATCTCTTCTATATACTAATGTGTACATGAATTTTATTATATGCTCATACTTGGAAACATGCCATACTATGTATAGAAGCTATAAACTAATACAATTAGGAAAATAATTTACCAATTCTTTTATACAAACATTTTCTGAGTTCATATTATGGACAAATAATAGACTACTTAATTATTCTAACCTCAATGATTTCATGGAAGCCAAAGGAAGAAATTTTCAAGTTGAAAAAGGCAGCAGTGTCAAATGTAGTAGAAGAACAACAAAAAGAGGATTTTTTAAAAATGACAATTGAATTTGGCAAGTAGATCAGTGATGTCATTTGCCGAAAAGTATCACTGGAGTAGTGAGATAGGAAGCCTGATTTCAGCCTCCTCCTGTTGATGGGAGGAGAGGAAATGAAGACATTGCATGATGACAAATAGAGCTTGAAGGAGCTTAGTCCTGAAGAGACGTAAGCATTAGGAGTCATGAGGGAAGTATGAGTGTTTTGTTTGTGTGTGTGTATGTATATGTTTTTCAAGTTAGAGAATATTGTAGCTTGTATTATGGACTGAATTGTGCCCCCCTACTACCAAATTCATATGTTGAAACCCTAACCCCCAATGTGATTTTGTCTGGAGATTGGGTCTTTAGGAAGTAATTTAAAGTTAAATGAGGTCATAGGGTGGAGACCTAACCCAACAGGACCATGGCCTTATAAGAAGAGAGAGAAAAAGAGATCTCTCCCTCTCTCTCTACCATGTGAGGACACAGCAAGAAGGTGGCCATCTGCAACCTAAGGAGAGAGTACTTATCAAATACCAGCCCTGCTGGCATGTCAATGAACTTCCAGTCTCTAGAACTTTGAGAAAATAAATTTTGTCCTTTTAAGCCTCCATTCTATGGCATTTTACTGTGGCAGCCCAAGTAGACGAATACAGCATTTTTTCCCTGAATCTAAATCATAGAAATACACAGCTTTTAAAAAAGCATTTTTATTACTGTTAATAATGTTTGATGAAGAATTTTCTTCATTTGTAAAAATGTTATCTGATATATATATATATATATATATATATTTCTATCTGTACCATTTATATAACAAATCCATTTACTATTGAGTGGTAACGACTTGAGATTAGGCACTGGATCTCTCTGATCTGTACACCAACCTTTTTCACTACTCAGATGCACGTATCTTAGATGCTATGTGCTTAATTATGGGTTGTTGAATTGAGTTTAATGATAAAATGAAAGACCTGTGGCCATTCTGCAGAGTCTCCCAATAAACCTAATAGAAGTATTTTGGTGAGAAGTCAGAAGGTAATAGTTGCTTAAGTAAAATGGTGTGTGTTGTAGAAGAACATGGATATCAGGTTACTGAGAACAAGAGTCTCTACCAAAAATTTTCTTTTACCTCAGTGTGTTGCAGTAATGTTTTTATCCCAGCATTTTCTCTCTAGATCTTGGGATGATCTAATTCTACCTGTAGAGTTAAGAAAAATTTGCACTATGACAAGACTTTTTTCCTCCTTATAAAAACAAGTCATGTGGTCACTCAAGTTTTCTAGGTATATTTAGTATCAGTATAATTAATTTTCGTTATCCAGGAATGAAATTCAAGAGTTAAAGTTGAGAATGTGTATGAAAAGGCATAGCTCTTTCCTCAAACAATATCCCCAATTTCAAATCAAAAGCCAGCAAGGCTGGAAAGACCAGGAAGTGTATATGAGTTTCCCATGGCTGCTATAGCAAATTACCACAAACTTGATGGCTTCAAATAACAGAAATATATTCTTCCACAGTTCTGCAGGCTAGAAATCCTAAATCTAACAGGGCTACTCTCCCTCACAGGGCTCTATGGGAGAATCTGTTATTTACCTCCCAGATGCTGGTGGTTCCAGGCGTTCCTTGGCTGTGGCCATCATCACTCTAGTCTCTGCCTCCATGGACATATATTGCCACCTCCTCTTCTCTGTATCCCTTAAAATTCCCTTTGCTTTTCTCTTATAAGGTATATATTTAGGTCCCACTGGGGTAATACAGGGGAATCTTCTCATCTCAAAATTTTTAATGTAGTTACATTTGCAAAGACCCTTTTTCCAAATAATGTAACACTTGCAAGTTCCAGTGATTAGTACTTGCTATCTTTGTGTGGCCATTGTTCAACCTATTAGCAAGGGGACTTTTTTTTTTTTTTTTAAATCTTAAAAGGTAAGAGCTCTCAAAGAAGGCATGCACGTAGATGTTCATAGTAGTAACAACAAACCGGAAATAATCCAATGCCCATTAGCAGGAGAATGGATAAACTATTATGGTATAGTCATATAATAGACTACTACTCAGCAAAAAGAAAAAGAGTGAACAATTGGTATACCTGGATGAACCTCATCAGATTACGCTGAGCAAAAGTAGACAGACAACATAAGCACATACTGTATACTTCCATTTATATGAAGTTCAGAAAAAGGCAAAGTAAGTCAATAGATATAGAAATAAGAACAGTAATTAAGTTTGAATGGGGGAGCAGAGTAGGGGACTTATAGGAAGTGAGTTTGAGAGAACATTCTAGAATGATAGAAATGTTCTATATTTTGATGGGAGTGTAGATTAAATGGGAATATTCATTTGCCAAAATGTATAAACTGTCCTTTTAAGATCTGTGCATTTATCATATGTAATTACACCTCAATAAAAGTAGGGCAAGAGCCAAAATGAGTAGATCTATGGAGAGAAAAAGAACCCATCATCCTACTTCCACTGGCAAAGGAATCTCAGACTCTGTGCCTTTATGGACAACCCCATAGTCCAAACACCAGACTGTGTTCTCTGGCATATGATTAAGAACAAGATTACTCTAACTATTACAAAACACAACTGAATTTCTCTTATTCAACATTTCACTCTTTTGTTTTTGTCTAAAATTGCCATATCTCCAAAATAGTTCAAGAAGGCATGTTCTGTCATTTTTATTGCTAGCAGTTTATAACATTACTGGTTAGCCAGTATATGCCGAGAGCTTAGCTGGTCTATTTACAATTGATTTCAGGCAAACCACAACCTCACCCCTCATAATACCTTGGTAAATTGAGAGTTGACTGTGGTTGTCTCATTTCATCCCTCTCCTATTTCCTACAGAATTTACATAAAAATCCTATAGATTTCCACTTCATAAAATTATGCTTTCACATCTTTGTACACAAATTTATACCTCCACTTCCTTCCAGGTCACCCTAGTCCAATGACCCAGAATATGTCTTTCATTTTCTTTCATTTATTTTGGTCATATGATTGTCAATCTGGATTGAACATGTTGTCAAGTGGGCTTTACTTATTTTCCCCTGGCACTGGTTGAATCAAATTCCTTTGTGTGTATAGGTGCCCTTTTTGGGGGATCTCATTGAAATTGTTATGATTTTTTATCTATATTGGACAAATCAAGGCCTAGAGTCTCTTTTTAAGAAAAAATAAAAAGAGGAGAGCTATACTGTTTTGTAAGGAAAAGAGGAAACATCACCAATAACAAAAGAATATTAAAAAACAGAGTATACTGGGTTTTAAAGAAACCATATACAGTGGTAAAATTCAGATAAATATTAGGGAACACAGTTCCAGAAACAGCAAGAGATTGAAAATTATTCCTTTAAATGTGTGGAGGGGGTGGGAGATTGCGAGTGAATAGCTGGTAGAAATTTGGTTTGAGTTGCTTACAATAAATGTTTCAGGGAGGATTTGAAGATCCACCACCCCTTTACTTGTAGCAACGTAAAATCTGTGTGAGCTCTGAATTATACACAGAGGAGAATCTACGGGGATTTAGCTTGGGTTAATAAGTGTCAACTTCCTGGGACTATGAAATAAGCTGGAAATAATTTGCTAAGAAGTTTCCTGAATATGAAGTGGCTTTAATAAGATAGTTTGATGAGTAAATGAATCAGAAAATTGAGGGCTAAATTCTCCTTACATTTCATACATATTTGCAGTGATGGTAAGGTCAAAACATTTGGATTATAATTTGAGAACCATCAACTCTTGAGGTAAAGATTATTAAACCAAGTCATTGTCAGGCACTAAAATAAAATCATGAATCCCACTAATTCAAATGCAATTCATGGGTCTAGAGCTCACATTTGAGAAAGGAAAGCTAAGCCGCACTGTTATACATATTATGCAAATGTATAGCTCAGCTGCAACATTCTGAGATTGTGAAGTGTGCAGAAAATCATGTCTACTAATAATCAAGGATGCAAATTATTTTTAAGTAAAATCGAATGAATTTAAAGTTCTTTTTATGAAACATCACATACATTTTTTATTGAATAAAATAGGGTTACAAGGAGCACTAGATATTTATACATAATTGGAAGACTCTCTTATCTTTGCCAAGACACTGTGCTGTTAATGATTCCTGTGATCACACATTATTGTAGTGTTTTACTTTCCTGAACATATTTTTTGAATGACAATATAAGCATATATCCACAGCAAGGTAGTGCCCTTGTGAATGTCATCCATAATAGGTATTATAACAGAAAAAGATTTGACATCATCACATATACTACTTTTATATTATATTTATTCACACATCCAAGTATATGGAGTATTTACTCTGTCCCATGCGCTTTTCTAGGCACCGGGCATACAGTAGTGAACATGAGAGATAAGGCAGGGGCCCTAAATTTTCCACCTGAGCAACCCACCCTCACACACACAAATGTACAAAATATATGAAGTAATGGTTTTCATGAGGATGTTGAAAACCCCACAAATAACATCCTCCTTCTTCCTTTTTAAAAACTATTTTTTGATTTACTTCCATCTGATTATGCTGTGATGATTTAGCCCATCACCCAGACTAGATACCTCAGAATCATCTTTGATTGCTCATTGTACTGTAATCCAGAAATATAGTTTTTGTTTGTCACATGAATCTGCGTATTATTATCTTCTGTTTTCCTTCCAGATGGCCCTTTGAGTGTGTGAAACTAATCTCTTCACCATGTGTTTCTTTTTCATGTTCTAGCAAAGAATAAGATTTAGAGGTTGCTCACCTAAAATCCAAGTTTATTATCAGATAACCTTACCAGGTACTTACTCTCTAAATACAGTCACTGCTCTGACATAGAGTCCTGCCTAAACTCTGGCCCATTTGCCTTCATTCCTGAATGCAAATTTCTACTGGAGGAGCATCAAGCTGAATATTTCCTGGGTGGAAACGCAAGGTTATGAAAAGGAAAGTACGTGTTCTAATGTTCGTTTTTACATATTTGAAGATTTTATTTGACTCTCCACATGATATATCTATTGCATAAAAGGAACAACCAAGCAAAGAATGTTTTACATTTTACAAAATAAAATGTTCAGGCCAAGGCATTTTGTAACTTTGAATTTTATTTTGCAAAATGTGAAACATTTACTCAGTCTTTCCTTTTTGGTGACAATCAATTTGACCTTATCAGAGTTCTCTTTTTTTTCATATTTTATAGTAAAAATTAACAACAGGGGATATTGAGAAGCCTGATAATTTTAAAATCACTGATTCTCATGCTATTAACAGTAATTAAAAATTCAAACGTGTTCTCTCAAACCCTTAGATTTTATAAATTCAGAGCAGTTGCACATACATTAAAATAAATTTTTCCACCAAGTTAATTTTCCAACAAATTAATTGACTATTAAAAAATTCATTAATACATTGCACAATATCAGAGAGTTTCAATTTATCAAAAGTCTATATTATAGTCAAATTTCATTAAGATAGAAGAGAGCACAGTCTTTCAAATCTGTTCACATTAACATTTAGGTTTTATTTTACTTTCAAACCATAACATTTAAGTAGAGGAAAAGGAGAGGAGCGGAAGATGTTGGTAGTTTTGCAAAAAAGTATCTGTTACTAATACAAATGCAAGCATGTCTGGGAAGAAAACTAATATTACCCTGTGCACTAAAAATTATGCACACCAGAAAGTACATATTGAAATAGCAGTAAATAAAGGCTTCCAGGTGAAAATACTGTAATAATTATCAAAACTTTTTAATTTAATTATTAACTGTTATATCAGTTGGGATGCTTTCAACTGTAACTAACAGAAAGTCCAACTAAAAATGTTTTCAAAGTTATTAGCTCCCATAACAGAAAGTCAAGAGGAAGGTAGATGCCATGGATTGTTGATTCAGTAGCTTAATGATATCATCAGGAACTCAGTTCTCTCCATCCCTTTGCTCTGCTGTTCACATTTTTGGCTTCCAGGGATATAGCTCAGGGCAAGAGCATTTGACTGCATATTGTTTGCTTCATCTTAAGACGTTTCCCTTGGGATCATAGAAAGGCTCTCAGCAGCACATGAAAATATTACTAACATCTAATGGAAGGGAGCCTCTCCTTCACTCGGGAAGTGTGGTCCTTTCCCTAAGTGTGAACAGCTAGGAAGGATTTCAATAACCAGGAGAATGGCCCGTATGTGTCGATTTATTTTTAAATCATGATTTTTTTTTTTTAAAGATCATGAAACAGCATTTGAACTGAGGATGGATCCAGTTTCTCCAAAAATGCAATGGGATGAGTAGTTTGTCATCAACATCTGAACAAATCAAGGTTTGGTTATGAACGAGAAAGTGGGGAATAGATTCAAGCTGGGCAAATAGCCATGCTTTCTACAACCGTGGGTCTGTCTCCACTGAGTGCCCTTAAGTACATTCCTCATAGTCTCCCGTTGCAACACCAGCACGAGAGCTTACACGCGGTTGGTGCTCCACAGATGTTTCATTGTCCTGCCTGATGGGGAATTTGAAGGAAGCATCCCTACTGTAGATAAGAAACGAGGAACAATTGAGGAGTGAAGAGTAAATATTAAAATGCTGGCAAAAAATGGACTTGTTATCTTGGATTTAATAATGGCCATGCTGGGCACGATCAAAATGTGTGTGAGAAGCTTAAAAAATGGTGTGGGTCAGTCTCATAGAGGTGCTGTGGACCATAAAACATAATCCATGCAATCAAAAATAATTTCAACATGCATCAAATCCTTTACTTGTCAAATACCGAGAAGGAATCATAATCCCTAGAAATACCTCTTAGCTTCCCCCTTGTTTTTCTCTGCCATCCTCAGACTTTATGTACTTTTCCACTCTTTGTCTCTGTCGTCAAACTAACTGTGCATTCTGCTCCTTCCTCTAGCCTATGGCACTTTTACTCCATTTCTTCCTATATGGGCCTTTACACATGAAATTCCTATTCATTGTCTAAGAGGTGGGAAGGGCTACCCATTCTTTTACATTAAATATTTTTTGTCCTTATAATGAAAGAATTTAAGGGGAATTGAATTGCAAGAATGTGAATCACCAAAAAGTTAGTTCAATCGTCTCAGATCACTAAAACTTTTATCCTGAAACAATGAAAACAGATGAATTTTCTGAAACACTATAAGTACTATGGGATAAAATTATGCAGAATGGACATGATGTCATATGAGTGGAAATTATCTAATTAGCATCCAGATATACATATTCTTATAACTGCAGATTTCGTTGTGCTTTTCCTTTTCAATAACACAATGCTGGCGATGGTGATGTGAGAGCAAGCAGCAAGACAGGTATTCTCATACACAGCCACTGATGAGAGGATGACTGTTTCTAGGCTAGACCTTTAATTTGCTCATATCTTTTGATTCCGTACTTCCACTTCTCTGAGTTAAACTTAAAGAAAAAAATATACACTGCAGAGAAGGCCAGTCTGCATTTTTCTCAGTGTCATTCATAAGTATAAATTATTTGAACAATCTAAATACATAATACTGATGAAATAAAAATTTATATTACTCAGCCATAAAAAGAAATGAAATTGGGTTATTCGTAGTGAGGTGGATGGACCTAGAGTCTGTCATACAGAGTGAAGTTAAGTCAGAAAGAGAAAAACAAATACCGTATGCTAACACATATATATGGAATCTAAGTAAAAAAAAAAAAAAATGGTCATGAAGAACCTAGGGGCAAGACGGGAATAAAGACACTGACCTACTAGAGAATGGACTTGAGGATACGGGGAGGGGGAAGGGTAAGCTGTGACAAAGTGAGAGAGTATATATACACTATCAAACATAAAATAGATAGCTAGTGGGAAGCAGCCGCATAGCACAGGGAGACCAGCTCGCTGCTTTGTGACCACCTAGAGGGGTGGGATAGGGAGGGTGGGAGGGAGATGCAAGAGGGAGGAGATATGGGAACATATGTATATGTATAACTAATACACTTTGTTACAAAGCAGAAACTAACACACCATTACAATGCTTTACAAAGCAATTATACTCCAATAAAGATGTTAAAAAAATTTTTTTAAATAAATAATAAAAAAACCCAAAAAACAACAAAAAAAATTTATATTCTAAGGCAAGTTGAGGAAAATTTAAACATAAAAATTTTGTCTTCCTTTTGGCCTCCTCTCCTCCCTCTACTGTGCATTGTGTATCTGTACTATGGATCCACCAAACCTCCCCTTCAACAGAAATACCTGCTCAACCATAAAGAGCAACATTCTCCTAGCGTCACGATAACTCCTTGGGAAATAACCATTCTTCTTAATCTTGTAAGAGCCATGATGGCCCATTACCCACTACTTGCTTTGTATGTATAGATCTGGATTGTGTAAACAATCAATAATATATCATTTAATGTACAGCCCTCTGTCTCAAAAACTTATATCTGTGCTTTGACCTCTAATGGGTGGAAAAGTTCTCAGAGCTATCTGACAGTCTGTTCTCGGGTTATAACCTTCAACTTGTCTCAAATAAAATTTTCCATTTCTTTCTTGGATCAACTGATTAATTTTTTCATCGATAATACAAAGCTAATGATTCAATAAATTCTAGTTCATTTATGAACTAGAATAGAATTTGGCTCTTAAAAATGGTACCTAGGGCTTCCCTGGTGGCGCAGTGGTTGAGAGTCCGCCTGCCGATGCAGGGGACACGTGCTCGTGCCCCAGTCCGGGAAGATCCCACATGCCGCGGAGCGGCTGGGCCCGTGAGCCATGGCCGCTGGGCCTGTGCGTCCGGAGCCTGTGCTCTGCAACGGGAGAGGCCACAACAGTGAGAGGCCCGCGTACCGCAAAAAAAAAAAAAAAAAAGGATTGAAAAAAACTGAAAAGATATATCCTGGAAAGGGAAGGATCAACAGTGTGAGGATATCACTTTTCCCAAAATTAACTTTTAAATTAAATGTCTTCCCAATTAAAATCCTTGTCGGAAACTGAAACTCTTAATTCTAAAGTTCATCTACTAAAAGATGCAAAAACAGTTGGGGTTTTCTTGAAAAAAGTAATTTTTTTTGTTTGTTTGTTACGGTACGCGGGCCTCTCACCGCTGTGGCCTCTCCCGCCACGGAGCACAGGCTCCAGACGCGCAGGCCCAGCGGCCATGGCTCACGGGCCCAGCCGCTCCGCGGCATGTGGGATCCTCCCAGACCGGGCACGAGTCCGCGTCCCCTGAATCGGCAGGCGGACTCCCAACCACTGCGCCACCAGGGAAGCCCTGGAAAAAGTAAATATTAATTGTGTTAAACATCAAAAGTAATAGAAGAGAAATATGTCACCATGTTAAAAGTAATAATCACGAGTAGCACGAGGATAAAGGAGCCTCTTTTTTTTTTTTCTTAAACAGATTTAGATTTTCTCTAGTAGATGCAACTTCTATTTTCATTTAAAATACTAATAAGTGGGCTTCCCTGGTGGCGCAGTGGTTGGGAGTCCGCCTGCTGATGCAGGGGACACGGGTTCGTGCCCCGGTCCGGGGGGATCCCACGTGCCGCGGAGCGGCTGGGCCCATGAGCCATGGCCGCTGGGCCTGCGTGTCTGGGCCCTGTGCTCCGCAACGGGAGGGGCCACAACAGTGAGGGGCTCGCATACCGCAAAAAAAAAAAAAAAAAGTAATAAGTATCTTTATTTTCTGAAATAAAAAGATACAGATTCAACAAATTGACAAAAGGGCTTAATATAATCACAAAACAATTTTACAATGAATTGTTATTGTAAAAGATTATGAAGCATTAAAACTAGGTACTATATTTAGAGCACCTACTCTGTGTCAGATATGTCCTTATATTGATACAGTGCTTCCACTGACATTACAATGTTGGTAGTAACTTTTTTCATATGGAAGAAAATTATAGATTTTCCTTTTGAGTGATTAAGTTTATTGGAAGTTATATCAAAATCCATCCACATTAGTGAATAATAAGTGCTCTCTTTGAAGGTGCAGCTTTACATAAAGAATTATTTAGAATTTATTCACATCTGTCTTGAACTCTACAAGCACTTCATATTTGGACAATTTGTATAAATCAAAATAAATCAAGAAATTAATTCAGAATGATGTCATACTTCATGAGAAAGTTTACTCATATTATTTAAATGCTCCCTCTGTTTTCTATTACTGTGAAACCTTCAAATATCTTTGTTCACCAAACACTTTTGGACCATATTTTATTACTAAGAATTTCAAAATAAATTGTGTTATGGAGACATAAATAAAAGTAAGAAATCATTTTTTCATCTTTACCACAAAATTTTATAGAAACAAATGAGTAAAGAAAGACATTTTATCATATGGAGATAAGAAATGAGACTTTTTTTTAAGGAGGCAAAGCTATAAAGCAAAGAGTTATAAAATCTGCAGGTTTTAAAGATGTAATATGTTAACAGAATAAACATAAGACTAAAGCTAAAATAAACAGAGACAAGGAGATATGAATAATAGGCAGGGGACATTGAACTATTCAGATAATTAGGGCTAATCTATTTATTTTTTCCTAATTATATCTCAATCTGACCTCAGGGTCTGGTCAGATTCCCTTGACAAGCTATTATATTTGTTTTCAGATATTCCAAAGGGCATCAGGGGTTTCTAAAATCACTGGAGAACAATGGCAATATCAAGTACCAACAGAATCTATCATAGCTGAATCATGTCACAAGATTTAGGAAAGAAGGTGCTGAAAAGAATGTTGATGTAGGCAGCAAGTAGGATCAAATGCTCAGACTGAATAATCCCTAATTTCACCCAAAGGTCCCAAGTGAAGATGAGTATATCCCAGGTAGAACCAACAGTCTCCTAAAACCTGATCCAGAACCAAAGTTGTATAAGGCAGAAACCTCAAATATATTTATCTCAAGACATGAAACTAAATAACAGGAACGTAAACCTGGGTCTAGAGAATCTCTCGCTCTCATTTTTTTAATACTTTTGGGGATTACATGTTGACCTATGGTTAAAAATATCTCTTCTTCCTTTCCATAGTTCCATCAGGGAAAAAAAATAAATCAGGTGAGAACCCACATATATTTCAGCCACCAATTATGAGGGCTTCTCTGAGAAACTGTGAATAAATCATTTGTTGTGATTATATAGTTCCTAATTGACAAAGTTTTAACAGAATACTGTTGTGGGGTAGATACCATAAAATACCTAAATCTGTTCATTTAGTCAAACATTCAGTCATTCATTTCCTCATTAGCTCAACGAGTATTTTTCAGGCACTTCAGGTACCATGCTTGGTTCTGGGAATACAGCTGAGAACAAGAAAGTATTGATAATATTGCTCCTCAGAGAGAATCTAGTGGCAGTTTCCAAGAGTAAGGAAGCAATAAGAATCAAATGATGATAACTGAAATGACCTGAGGCCACCAACCTCAGACCTAGTCTCTTTCTAGAAGAGTTGACGAGTGATGTAAAACCTGCGATCTGAAAGTTAACGACCCTCTGCCAGGTGAAATATGTTTTCACGTGTGATGGGGGTTAGAGCAGACAAAAGGGAATGTCATCAGAGGTATTCGGAGGCAAAATAAAGGTCATGTCTAAAGTTCGAGAGGTAAAAGAGCATGTGGCTTGTTTGCGGGACTGAAATCCTTCACTCTGGCTGGATCTCAGAGTTTGATATGAGTGGATAGAATTTAATCTGAAGAGAGACTTGCCTGGCAGTCCGGTGGTTAACACTCCCAGCTTCCACTGTAGGGGGTGTGGATTCGATCCCAGGTTGGGGAGCTAAGATCACGCATGACACGTGGTACGGCCAAAAATTTTTTTTAAATAAATATAAATAAAAAAGAATTTAATCTGAAAAGGAAAATAAAGGTCAGCTGCAATGGGTTTGTACAGCCCTTTTGTACACCTTGCGCACCTCAAGAGTTTGGACTTTTGAGATCAGTGGGAAGCCATGGAAAAGTTTACAGTCAGGGAGTGCTATGGTCCATTTCACATTTTAGAGCAATTGCTCTGGCTGCAGCATGGTAGATCATCTTCAGGCAGACAAGGTTGGAGTCAGGCAGTAGTAATACAGTAAGTGCAGTAGTAATGTAGAGAATGTAGTCATTGTAGTAATGTGGAGGGCAGTGGGTGCTCAGTCACTATTATAGTTGCTACAACTGGCTGTGAATGTGGCCAGCAATAGGAAATAATTATTGTACTTTCTTCTTTCAGTGGATTATTCCCTGTTTGATCAGTTATCAGCCATTTAATGGTCTTCTAAGTGGTTTCCCACATTCATCTACTCTGGCCACCACTTCATTAACACTGAAGTCAGAGTTACATTTAAAAATGTAAAGATTGCTTTACTCCTTTATTTACTGCCATCCCATTACTCTTGGGGTAAACACAATTCTTAACATGCCCTTCTGTCTGCTGGACCACATCTAGCTCTAGCATTATCATTTATAATCTGCCCTCAATACACCAACCACATTAACTTTCCTACAGCCATTCTTACCCACTGGATTAGTTCCTCTCCCTTAAACAGTCTCATATCATTTGTCTTTCCTTCTTTTTACCAAATGGCATTATGAGTAATGATTGGCACTTCAAAATGTAGCAGAAATATATGGAAATACATATAGAAAAATAACGGACTGAACTGATAGGAACCCCCCCTTTTTTTTTTTTTTACAAACACACCAGAATGGTGGATAAACACATCAAAAAATGTTTAATTTCATAAACAACCTCAAAAGAAGGAAAGGTAAATCCTTAGGTATCAACGCTAAAGAAGAAAACCTTAAAGCCAGAGCAATAAGCAGAAACTCACACTGTTGTAGCTACTGTGATTTTTTTTACTCAAGTTTAGTCTTTCACACCCATAAGTGGATGCCATCAGAAGACAATCATAGCCAAAAATTATTTTTGTACATAAAGACTAAAATTGCAAAAAAGTTGTTCCAATACTGAAAAGAGAACCAGAAAAAGACTGAAAAGTTAATGGAAAAACTTTTCTTTCTTCCTAGGGCCTAAGTAGGGGGAAAAAAGTCACCTATGGAAAATAAAAACAAAACACCTAACTCCTTCTAAGCCTAAGTATTGAAACTGAATTTTCATTTTTATCATGGTGCTGTAATCCCAAGCCAAGAAATTAACACAAAAACTAGTTTAGAACCTCTTAGGCCACCGCAGAAATCCATACAAAAACCTCCTTTGGGGACATTTGCAGACTCTAGGACACATGGGACTCTTATGAAATAAACACACACTTATTACCGATTTAGTTTATGTATATCCCACATTCAGTTTGGCCTCTCTGCTACTCAGGACTCAGTTGATTGCCTCAGTTCCTGGATGAGTAACCCTAATGATGACTTATACTGTTATAGTCAAAAATCCCTGCCACCTGCTAAAGATGTCATGCATACCACATAGACCAAAGATGACATGCACACAACACCAATGAAAAAGGAAAGCCTATCGCAGCAGCACATGGTCTGAACGGACCTGTGGAAACTCTACCTATTTGCAAGGAACATCTTCCCCTGGGAGAAGACTTTTGATCAGTTAGGGAGAGGAGACAGGAAGAAGACATCAAGTAAATTGTTCTCTCTTAATCATTTCACCAGTGTCCTCTTCTAAATGCATTGCTCCATAAAGGCTTTCTAGAGAGATTATGTGTGACTAAGCACCAGCTCTGTTTTGTTTGCAACGCTGTGGACAGCTCAGTAATGCCTTATCTAGCATTTGCTCCCATTCCTTTCTTGGCTCACTTTAATCTTTTCTTCACTCCTCCTTCCCCAGATTTTTATCCTCCAATATAATGTTAGCATTATAGAGGTAAAGAAACAAAAAACAAAGGAGGACAAGTAAAAGATATTGAGACCACAACAAGAAGTCTCAAAAATAAATCTACAGGTATTTTGGAATAAGAAATTAGAGAAAGAGAGAAAAGGCAAAATTTGAAGTGATAAAGGTTGAGCATTTTTCGCAATTGAAGAAAGCCATTGCTCTTCAGGTAGAGAAAGCACACTAAGACTCACCACCATAGTAAATTATGATGAAACTGAAGAAGCTAAAAGACAAAGAGGAAATATTGAAAGCAGCAAGAAAAACAGAAAAGACAAATTGCAGACAAAGGAATAACTATTCAATGTACAGAAGACTTCACGTTAGCAAGACTGACATCAGAAAACAATAGAATAATATCTTATCAAGTTGAGAGAAAATAAATGTCATCCATGAATAATACACCCAAACTATTGTTTAAGAGTCATATTCAGACAGATTTTTAAAATTTATCATCCTTAACCCTTGCCAAAAGAACTTCTGTAATACTAAGATAGGCTAATAAGAAAGAAGGAAACAACCCAGAGTTGAAAAGTTGTTGGAAAAAGCAATAGCATGCAAGGAAATTACTTTGTTGTTATGTTTTTAGAAGACATCAATTATAAATAACAATAATAACTGTAAATAATAAAGGTAATAGTAGTTTGGGGGGATTTTAAAATGTAGAATAGAAAATAATAATAAAAGCGTAGAGGTAAGAAAATTTGAGATAATAAATTCTGGCAACAATTGATAAAATAAATTAGGCAAGCTATAAATTTAAAGTAAACAGGAATAACAGAAGTATAATGAATATATAGTCTAAGATAATAGAAAAGTAAAAAGAATTTAAAAACCCTATCAATATACTAGAAGGTAAAAAAATCAGAAAAAAGATATTAAAGGAAAAGCACAGTAGATTTTTAAAATATAAGTATAATGTCAAAAATATCAGTATCACAATTAATGTAAAAAACTTAGATATACCCATTAAAACATAGAGTTTCTACAAATAGATATAACCAAAATTTGGGTATAGGTTATTTGTACATACCTGTTGATACATCTACATATAGATTTACACCTAAGCATTATAATAAGAGAGAAAAAAATTGAAAGTAAAAATTTTGTACAAATATAGTAAGTAATCATTAATCAAGTAAGGATGGTATTAATATAAAATATTAATATCAGACAAAATACTTTGGGGCAAAATGCATCATTAATAATAAAGCATAATTTCCAATTAACTTAGGTATCAATCCACTAAGACAATTTTATACTTCTGAATGTGTACTTACCTAACATTATTGTCTCAACCTATATGGGTGTTTATATATAGTATAAATACATATACCATGTTTATATATAATATACATATATCTCATAAATATACAGTGTAAAAATAAATGTACACAGAGATATATGAACCTACACAAGGCTTGAGTTGAGACATATCTAGAAAACTCAGCCCAAGAATTCATGAACATTCTTTAAATACATGCCTGAAATATTTATAAATTATGACAAGATAGCCACTCAAAGGAGAATAGCTATTTCCACGGATATGACAGAAGTGAGCTGAAAGGAGAGGAAAATAGGGGATCGATGAACCAAAAGATGCTGTGCAAAGTGTTACGGAGAAAATAAACTGGAAGACAGAAGGATGAGCCATATGTATTCTTTTTGTTAGAATTTGATTATTCATTTAGAATTCACATTAATTATAAAAATAATAAAATGCATTGTATAAATTGTCAAGGAACTATATTATTATTATCAAAGTTAATTTACTTTGAAATGAGTTGCGAAAAATAATAAGGTGAAATTTGTATAAGCACTGTGTGGTTATTTTCTGTTCTGTGTACTTCCTGAAATACAACGTACAAAAAGAACACCCAAGTCATCTTGGTGTGTCTTTTAAAAGTTAGCTTTATAGTTGAGAAAACACACACAGGAAAAAAGTAATTGTTCTAAAATAACACGTTTGAATGTTTCCAACAATTCTATGAATTGATTTTCAATTTCATGGTGTTTTTATTTGTAATACACCTTCAAAAATGCAATCATGTGCATATATTTTATTGAGCAGGTACGTAACACAGGTTAAAGCACCCAGATATATTCAACTGAGTATCTGTCCTATTAGAACACATGTTTCCTGTCTGCCCCTCTTAAATCCTACTGATGTATCATACATTAAAATTTATGGAGCAACACTGCTATATTTAAAATAGATAACTATCAAGGAGCTACTGTAAAAAAAAAATTATGGCGCAAATTAAGGCATTCACCTGAATCATTCTCGCAAAAAAGTTACTTTTTTCCTGGAATACTGGGTGGGTCAATAAAATATCATTAATTTCTATAAGTTCTGAATATTTGAGAAAGTTCTATTCATGTTTGCCCCTAGATAGTCAATTAGGAAAATGAGCCTTTACACAAATTAATACTGTAAATTAATGGAATGTGGCCTGCCTGAGTTAAGGGCAAATAACAGCTCTCATATATTTGTAAACTCAACTGAGACAGAATATTTTTGTAGACTTAAGGAAAATATCATAATATATATTAATACATTATATTATTAATATATTATTTATACAATATTAAAGAACATTTAGATTCACCAGGAACTATCTCCATTCATTTACTCTATCTTTAATACTTTCTTTTATTTGTATGTATTAGTATTTCATAGACTATAATAAAATGTCAGTGTCCTGAAAATAAATTGTAGGCATTATTATTCATCTTTTAATTTTTAATGTCAGAAGGCTTATTGTCAAATTGGTTGGTAACCCAATAAACGAATAAATAATTTCTTCTGAAATTAATTAATTTAAATGGAACTAACTAGCTCATATAATCCAAGTTGAATTGTATATGCCTACTGCATGAAGTTCTAAATCCCTAAGGCAGCTATCTAAAGGCCCTGTTTTCTCTCTCCAGACCTCCTTTTACTGTCCTTCTATGTATCTTATATCTCTCATCTATCTAACTTTTTACTAATCTACTTACCTAGTTATATCCCACTGACCATAAAGCAGTTCTATCACTAGTCCCAGTCCACTTGTGACAAAAGTCCAATTCAGAGATGTTAAGTAACTTGATTAATGTCACACAGCTAACAAGTAGGAAAGCCAAGAGTGGATCTCAGAAATGTCCAACTCCAAATAATTTCAGTCCCTGCACTGTACTGCTACTGCGTGTCCTCTGACACAGAAGTCATACAAATATTTCAGATGCTCTGGCAAATTTCCACATTCTATTCTTGCTCAGCCTGTTCTACATGCTCAGAAAAGATACCGGTCTTTTGAATTTTACAGATTCTTCATATCTTGTTAAAATGAGTTAATGTTCACAAAGCTTTTCCCAATTCTCCTTATTACAGCATGCTGAAGAAATGAAAACACAAAGAATAGACTATGGATTTTGTTCAGTTTGAATACTAATTTTGACTATATTTTTGAAGATTAAAATTTCCTAACAATTTTAAAATTTAAAAATGTATTGACACTGTGAATATTTTTTATAATTTAAAAAGTAATTTATATAGTATCTAGATCAGAATGCAAATATCTTTACTACAGGTGTAGAACTGGAGAGCAGGGAGGGAAGAGAATCTGCATATACCCTGTGGTAACTGCAGGAGCAGAGTGGAGGCAAGGGTTATATTTGCGAAGAAGTTGGGGGTGGAGGGAGGTTTGGAGGGAAACTAGGAAAGAGATTTAGACATGGTTCTCAGATCTCAGGACACCAGGTTTAGACTATCATGAAGGAGAGGGTAGAAGCTCCTTTATCGTCTCAGATGAAAACTGAATTCACTGGAGCAGAAAAGACTCAGTGGGCATGAGCTGATTTTTGAATAAGAAGAATAATTTTAGGTTGAAACTTATTTTATCTTTCTATCCACGTCTGAGGCAACAGGGCACAGCGTTCTCAAAAACAAGAGGTATGAGAAACTGAAAAAAAATTGATAAATATAAATGCTGTAACATCTGAAATATTATTTAAAAAATCAAGAACTTCTATTTCCATTATAGGGAGCCCAAGCATTATTCTATCACAGGTGGAAATAAACCTCTCTTTTGTTTTAGTGAGAGAAACACAGTCAGTGACAAAGGTAGGCAGATCACTACCAGTAATTATGAAAGGGTCACACCACTGTAACAGCAAAACATCCCAAGATGGGGCAACAAAGTGGGACGTGGCAGCAAAGCAGCAAAGAGCTTGGTGGTGACGTAGCAGAAGAAGTTGATCCCACAGGGTTACAGAAGCAAACAACCAAGGCTGCTAAGGAGAATCAACCACTAACCCAACTCCCTGCCAGGAAACGGGAGGATCTATGGGAGGAACTTGGAATCCTAACAATTCTGCTTGGCAAAACAGAGACGGCGTATGTCTCGTGTTGTTATTCTTGTTGTGATCATGCCTTCTTCATTGTCCTCTTGGCTAATGCAAAAGCATGTGCTATGCAACACAAGAAAAACATTAAACATTTAACATCACCTTCTAAGTGGCATTTAAAAATATAGCACCAGCTGCCTCTGTTTCCAGAGCTGGTCTCATTGGGTAGGGAGAGGTCATAATTAAATTTTCATCTTGGGTGAAATATTGTGCCCTAGATGTTTGCAAGCAGGTCTAATGGGATTGTGAAGAACTTCAGGTGCATGTGTCAATCTTTAGAAGAGCTGATTCATTTCAGACTGCACACTAGCATCCACCCCTTGCCTGTGTATCTGTTTGGTTAATTATTTCTCTCCATTACACTATAAATCCCACAAAGTAACCCTGCAGCATTTTCTTTGCAAAATAAAGCATTATCCTTTGTCAAAGGAGTGCATAATTGCAACAAAACAACAGTTCAAAACTGCTTACAATTGGTTTTTTACATTTGACAAACACAGAAGAGAATAATTGCCTAAAGACAGTGTGTAACCTTGATTTAAATGACTTATTATGCACACTTCGCATATATGCAGCGAAAATAAACTTCTTCGTTCAAAACAAGCTTCACCTGCTGACAAATGAATTTGTTTAGGTTGAAAACAGTATACACTTATAATTCCCTTGTCTGTTTCATAACTTCGCGGATCTTCCATCCACTCCCTTTTTAACTCACTGTGCTTTTTAATCCAAGAGATTGTTGTTCATCTATGCTAACTTTTAAAAATAAAACTCAGTGCAAGTCTGAGGAAAATAAAGAATTCAGTCATACAAATAGGGCAGATAAAATTAAGGTAAGAGTAGTATTCCTGTCTCTCCCTCCCACTCAATATATTCACCACTAATGCTGTAACGATGGCTATAGAGAGAGGTAGGTAAGAGCATAAACTGCTACAAATAGTATTTAATGTCCTGCAGACCCTCAGATTATATATATCCCAATTAAGCAAACTCCAGTTTTGTCTTTTTCCTTTTACAACAGGCAATGATAATTCTCTGAATGTTTTGAGAGTTTTGTAAAGGTATTTTTGCGATTTACAGGTAGCTTGGAGGGTTAGAGTCTTCATATACTTTCAAGTCTCCCACCTTAAATGTTGTCAGATTACTGATCAAAATCAATGTGAAACCAGATGAGGTTTCCTTTTTGGGTTTTTTTTTGTTTGGTTGGTTGGTTTTTTTTTGCGGTACGCGGGCCTCTCACTGTTGTGGCCTCTCCCGTTGCGGAGCACAGGCTCCGGACGCGCAGGCCCAGCGGCCATGGCTTACAGGCCCAGCCGCTCCGCAGCATGTGAGATCTTCCCGAACCGGGGCACGAACCCGCGTCCCCTGCATCGGCAGGTGGACTCTCAACCACTGCGCCACCAGGGAAGCCCCAGATGAGGTTTTAAGAGCAGGATGTCTTATTCCTCTTGAATAAGAACACCATTAAACAGGAAAGGAAAATGCAAATAAGAAAGAGGACAGATCAAAAAGACTTCAAGATATTTGAGAATGCCTATCATGTGTTTTGATATTATTCGCTGCCTTTTCTTTAGTAAAATCCGGACTCTAGCCATTAAGTTGTACTCAAAGCTTTGCAGCAGGTGGTGGTCAGTATTAATAGATGCTTACTTGTATCAAGCTGTTGGAAAGTCGAAAGTAAAAATTGCTCAGTGATGGCATGTAAGTAGAGAGGAGGGTTCCAAAGGGTCTGAAAAATTTAACATATGCAGAAGAAAAAAGCCAAGTAATTAAGGATCAGAAACAGAGGGCAAAAGCAGCTGCCCCACAGGCAGTGCATATGGGCCCTTTTTGGGAAAAGACACACTGATATAAATATCATCTGAGCCCTGCAGCACGTCTCTTCGTGATCAGTGTTTTTCAAACAGAAATCAGTGAAGGAATACCTAGCAATCTCCAATCTCCTCTGAATAAGAGGTTTTTGAAAACATATTAATTTTAAAAATTAGATAACAGAGGCATATACTGGATGATTTTAAATCATTTAACCATAAAATGAAGTACAGTGAGGTAATTAAAGCTGGCATTTCAATGTCACTGGATACAATCAGATCCAAATGTCCATTCGTCATTCATTTATTCAATCACACACACACACACACACACACACACACACACACACACACACACAC
>NW_021703767.1:31324772-31409566 GCF_005190385.1 Monodon monoceros
CACACACACACACACACACACACACACACACACACACACACACACACACAGAGTCTCTGCTATATGCCAGGCATTAATCTAAGACTGAATATATACAGCAGTAATAGGACAGACAAAACTCTTGTTACCGTGAGAATATATGAGACACTCGTGGGATCTGGATAGCAAGTACTATCCAGAAAATTAAACAGGGTGATGTGATAATAACACGCCTGGGTACTGAGTTCAGCAAAACCCTCTAAGATGAGATGGTACTTAAAGTGAATCATGCATGATGAGGAAGAGAACATCAAGGAGAAAAATAAATAAATGAAGTGGAGAGAAATCCAGGCAGACTAGTTAGTGCAAAGACCATCAACACCTATTTTTGTGTGTTAGAGGGACAGAGAAAAACACTGTGACTGACCCTTGGTACTGAGACAGGAACCAGATGATGGAGGGCTCTGTGGTCCAGGACAAAGAGTTTTTGAATTATTGTAATTGCAATAAAAAGGAATCCACATTTTTAAGCTCCAATATTTCTATTAAAAAGATTGCTCTGGCTCCTAAATGAATAATGGTTTATAGTGAGTTTTAAAAAAAGGATTCAATTAGGTGGCTTGTAGGAATCCATTCAAGAAATGAGTATAGCTTATACTCTGATGCTAATATAGATATGGAAAGAAGTAGATGGATTCACTGGGTGAATGTGGGAGATGAGAGGGATGAAACAAAATGGGAGAAGGGTGATGGATCCCTGGTAAATCTCTGATCACATGGATAGGCAATAGTCATATTTTCTGAGTGGCGAAGACTCAACATTAAGCAGTTTGATGGGAGAAGGGTACTAGGAATACGGAGTTGTGGTCTGGACATTTACAGTTTGAAATGCTTATTGGTCATCTAAGTGGAAAAGTCAAGTAGGCAAGAGAAAAAGGTCTAAAGTTTCAGGGGAAGGTTCAGGGCAAATCAATGACAGAGAAAAATGATAATGCTGTGGATGCTTTAGAATTGTTTAAGAGATTGAGAAATGCTCTTAGAAAACTAAATGATCCACTTTAAGATCATATTGCTAACATCCAATGTCAAGTGATGGGTACAGTATCATCCCTTTAAATAGCTAACTCAGAGTAAAAATAAAAAAGCCCCAAACCAAAAAGGCACACTTGAATAATTTCTTATTCAATGTAATAATTTTCACATATTTGCATTAATAATTAAATGTTATAAAATATAACAAATAATTTAAAATTTTTATTTTTTCTTCATGATATTTCCAGTCAATATTTTTAAAAATAATCTCTTTTGACACTTTAGTACCCATTATACAGATTCAGGTGAAACCCTACCAGAAAGATAGTCCTTCTTTTATTAAATATCTTTTGTTTTATGAATATTAATTGTATCAAAATATTATTCATTCTCCCTACCCCCCCAAAAGAAATTGTAGTTAACAAACTTTCACCAGCTACTTTGCAGTTAAACTGTTTCTTGCAGCTTGTAAGTGGGTTAGATTTATAGTGCTGATTTATTTAAATAAATTCCTTGTAGTTTTTTTCTTCTTCAATGTAAAATATGGTTTTATTTAGCTTTTTAGCTCTTAAATAAAGATGTTTGAAATGTAATTTACTTTTAAGAGTTGAACACTTTGAACAAATCACAATGCATTATATTTTTCTTCAGAGGATATAAGGAAAGATGGAAAGGAGACTTTTGCTACTATTTCTAAAACGTGTTTTTTTATAAAAAATCAAACGTACAGTTGAATCTGGGAAAAATAAATATTTTAAGATAAAAAAGATGACATTCTTTATGGATTTTCTTTGATGATGCTAAAAGATGAGTTAATGATAGTTTCCAGTAGGAAAAACATCTCTTTTATTAAATTAAATTTTCTAAGGTTTTGGTTTTTTTTTTTTCATTTTATTTAACATAAAACCCAACTCTCTAAAAGGGTCTCTAAGGTCTCATACATTTTGTCCCAGTTCCCTTCCCAATCTCGTCTCCCACCAGACTTCCCCCAGGTTACTAAAGCTCTGGACACAGGAGCCTTCTTTCTATTAATTCAAAATAAATAGACCAGATCCTGCCTTGAACTTGCTGTCCCTTCTGCTTGGAACACTTGACCCCTGGTTGTCTGTGTCAGACTTCTTCTCATCATTTAATTCTCCATTTAACTGTCATCTCCTGTGTCAGAGACATAATCCCGGACCTCCATAACCAAAGCAGACCCATTATCTTCCACCATTTTTAAAAATGACATTTATCCTTTTCCCAGTTTTATATGCTTCACACTTATCACTGCCTAAAATTATTTTGTTTTGAACTTTATATTCACTTCTACTTGAAATTATTATTTATTTACCTGTCTATTGTCAAAGCGTACTTTCAAGTAACTGCTGCCAAAAGCAGTGCCTGCCACATAGAAGAGAGTCAGTACATATTTATTAAGTCAATTACTGATGGATAGCTTGAGGGACATTTTAAAACTTTAAAATCTAGTAAATCTGGAAAATGAGCTCCCATCACCTTTAGCTCCCAAAAGCTAATGAAATTCCCCTGTGGCACCTTTTTAAAAACTGCCATTTAAAATGCTTATTTATTGCTATTTGATTTATTGCTCTGAGGTAGATGATGTTTTCTGATCACCTAGGTAGTTACCAAGAAAATCCTGGAATAATTATTATAGGAAAGGGAGCCAAACTAGAATGTATTTAAAAATCCATTATGTTCTGGAATTTTGAAAAGTCTAGTTTATCAATTGGACATTGTTCATTAAATAGATGTAACTACACTGTGAATTGTGGGCAGCTCCTCCTGGACCCCATCCGACACCTTGGGATGGTCTGGCATGCCGTCAATGTCCTCCAAGAAGAAGCAAACTGCACTAGAGAGGCATGTCTTAGAATAAGGCATGTCTCTGAGGCTGACACTATTTCTCTCTACAGATAAAGAAACCAGAGGTTCAGAGGGGCCAGTAACTTTTCTAAGGTTCAGGGGTGTGATTGCCAGAACAAGAATTCACCTCTCTTCAGACATGTTTTCCTCCCTGTGCCAGGCTTTGCTATCTCCTGAAACCCTCCTTGCTCTTTTTTCTGGAATGTCCTATAGACAAAACAAAAACAACATGGCTAAAAACAAACTTATCATCAGTGCTCCTTTTCATATTTTCTCTATTTTAGAAAATGAAGCTGTTATTCATATTTTATGAGTTAACCCCCATCTAAATATCCAACCAGTTATCAAACCCTATGTATCCTGCTTCCTAAATATCCCTTGTTTCTGTCACAATTTTCCCTAGGGCCAGCCTTCATTCCCCTTACTGCTGCCATAGTTTAGTCTTTCATCTTTTTTTCCAGATTCCAACATAGAATTAGAACTGTAACTCCCTCTAAGTTCTACTCTCATGACTGACACCGACCTTACTAAGGGAAACATTACTAATCATTTTTAAGCCTTAAAATACTATTAGAGCTTCTAACAGTCTTTAGGATGAAGTCCAAATGCTGTGGCTTATCCTTTAAAGTTCTTCACTTTCAGGGATCTATCTTTTGCTCAAGTACTCCATAACCACCATTGTCTCCAGTCAAGTTGCATTACTTGCAGCTCCTAATAGACTTAATACATTCTAAATGTTCATTCTTTCCCACTTATTGCCCCTAGGTGTAGAGACTCCATCTTCCTGTTCAAGTTCTACTCTTCTTTCAGTTGCCAACTCAAATGTCCCATCTTCTAAGAATGTCCCCTGGACCTCTGTATTTTAATTCGAGGTTTCTTTTCTGTTCCTTTTCACCTTTGAATGCCTATTTCTCAGCATTTACATACTGCACTAAAATAAAGCAGTTGATTAAACTGTGAACTCTTGAGGGCAGTGAATTTCGATTGAGCACCCCAAGATCCCAAGTACTTAGCACAATGTCTAGGATAGAGGCTCTTAATACATATTGCTTGAAAGCATTAAAAAAATGTGTGAAAAATGTACTTTTCTATAATTCACAATTTTGCCTGTTTATCAACCTCACTAAGTATCTAGGAAAAGAAAAGCCACTAGATGAGATAATCACTCTATTTCTGCGAAATCCAGTTATCCTTGCAGTTTCCTCCTGGTTGAAATTCAATTAGCTTCTGGGTGGTCTATCTGCTTTTTTTTTTTTTTTTTTTTTTTTTTTGCAGTACGTGGGCCTCTCACTGTTGTGGCCTCTCCCACTGCGGAGCACAGGCTCTGGACGCGCAGGCTCAGCGGCCATGGCTCACGGGCCCAGCCGCTCCGCGGCATGTGGGATCCTCCCGGACCGGGGCACGAACCCGCGCCCCCTGCATCGGCAGGCAGACTCTCAACCACTGCGCCGCCAGGGAAGCCCCTGCTGCTTCTGTTTTAGTTCCTGTTATGTTCTTCCTTAGGAATGAAGCTTAGTTTAAGCTTCATGTCTGCATTGTCACAGAATCTCAGAAAAGTTGGGTATGAAGGCATAATGAGGTTACCTAGTCCAATCTTCAAAGGAGCCCAAATCATCTATTTTGACAGGTATTCAATGATAATTCATTACCTATCTGTAAATGTGCTGTGACAAATTTTATGGAAGTAATGAAATTTCAGTAATCCAAGACAGCTCCACTATGATCTCTGCTACTGACTATGTTTCCTTGGTGATAAGAAACCCAGGGAGAAGAGATTAAAACTGCTATTTGAATGAGATTAAGGAGGGGGGCTGTTCAGATTTATGATATGATAATAAATTGGCTGCAAGTGAAAAAAAAAACAGGAAGAGTATATGAAATTTATCGTTATAAAACAGCACCATAACAAAAGATCCACTAATGGTTTTATGATTAAGGATTTGTATCAAGGGCTTTCTTTTCACGTAGAGTGTGTTATGATCAAAATAAATAAAAGTGTTGCTATTCATGCAAAAGGAGAAAAAAGGTAAATAACACATTTAAATAATTGAAAGGCCTTAGCAAAACTTAAGGGGAGCAAAGTTTGTAATCTTCTCTTAATGAGTTTCTTTCTTCAGTTCAAGACCCAGAGAGATAAATGTGATAATTCTATCCAATTATATGAACATATCCTAAACTTTGCTCACCGTTAACATTCTTCTTTGCTTTCTTAGCTCACCAAATTTTTCTTCTTTCTAAATCCCATATGAAAACTATTAACTAGTGTTGTTAATATACTTCAGCAATTTCTTTTAATTTAGTGAATACTGGGTTAGAAAGAAAGATTATTCACAACTTATTAAAAAGGGCATTGAGTTCTATGGTTAAAGAGCTTTAAAAAACAGTATAAATATTTTCATTCTGATTGCAGAATATTAGCTCCAATTCCATAGCCTTATATCCTAGAACTTCTACTTGAATAAAGGAGATAATAAGAGTAATTCTGAAAGTCAGCATTAAAAAAATTATTCCAATTACCTAATTTTCTCATAATCTTTCTTTACCGCCATTGTTGAAGCTCAGACTCTCATCTTTTATCTGTACAAATACAATGTGATATCTCACATCCAGTGCATATATAAATATGTTAAAAAATACCTTTTGCCATAGCAATATTTTCCCATTTTCTTAACTCATTAACTCAACACTTAATATTGAATAGCAACTGGTAAAAGCATTTTCAGGAAAGATTCAAAGAGAATCAAGTTTGCAAATACACTTTTAGTCCTGATTCTGGAAGGCTGTCCCCCTGGGATTGCATCTGATTTTACTTTATTGTGGGCTTTAGACAACTTCTCTCATATAGAGAAATCTTAGGTGGATTTGGTGCTCCCTGTATCTTGAGAACAAGGATATCACTTTCATTCATTCCTGCTTTCACATAGGCTAGCATTAATACATGATTTAGTTATCAAAATAATATAAATCCTACATGTGAACTAGGAAAAGATGAACGAAGATATTTTTATAATTAAGGGAAAACAAACTATCACTAATTTTGCTGGTCGTCTCATAGTAAAACATAAAATGGTGGAGGACAGTGTAACAGAGATGAGGGGGATTTGCC
Source organism: Monodon monoceros (assembly GCF_005190385.1). NCBI lineage: Eukaryota > Metazoa > Chordata > Mammalia > Artiodactyla > Monodontidae > Monodon > Monodon monoceros. Next base: position 31,330,756 of record NW_021703767.1, read on the forward strand.
CAGGATAGATTTCACTTAGGGCCCCACACTTTCTTCTGATAATCAATTTCACTTACCTCAATTATAAGTGCCTCTGGTTTTTTTTTTTGTTTTTTTTTTTGTTTTTGCGGTACGCGGGCCTCTCACTGTTGTGGCCTCTCCTGTTGCGGAGCACAGCCTCCGGACCCGCAGTCTCAGCGGCCATGGCTCACGGGCCCAGCCGCTCCGCGGCATGTGGGATCTTCCCGGACCGGGGCACGAACCCGCGTCCCCTGCATCGGCAGGCGGACTCTCAACCACTGCGCCACCAGGGAAGCCCCAGTGCCTCTGTTTTTAAGTCTCCCCAGTAATGTAATTTCTTTAACAGATACTAAAAAGATCTCTGGCTTTTCTCATGGAATAAATTTCTTTGCTGTCCCTACTGAGCTATAATCCAAAAGGAAAAAGCAAGAATCAATTACTAAATACTTTAGAAGAAACAGCAATTCTGTTCATATCTCTTTCTTCTTTCTTCATTTATCTATCAAGTAAATAAAACTAGTGAGAAAGGATGTCAGATGGCTCCGTGACAACATGTCCTTACAAGTCAAAGACCTGGGCACATACTGGTGACTTGAAAAAAAATGTTTGCAGAAATACCTGGTCATCTCGAGAGACTATTTAGTTGCTCTTGCCTTTCTCATTAAAACTTTCAAGGTGAATGAATATGCGCTCCTAAAATATCACCATTTTAAATCCTGCTTGATTTCACAGTCAGCCCATTGATACCATCTTAGCAGATACACAGCTGGAACTTTTCTCATATGAGTCTAATGACCTTTTCCTTTAATACCCTACCTCCTTCAGTTCTGCCTTTCTAGACAGCACAACATACTGAGTGTTATTTCATACCAGGATACAGGCTGTTCTTGCCTTCCCTTTCTCCAGATTGTATGAGGGTCACAGTGAACAACAGCTTCTCTCATGTACTTATGTAATATTACAAAAGTCAGGGCTTCTTTCAGCTTTGAGCTTATTATTTGGAGATTTGAGTCCTGACTTCATTAACTGCTTGATTTATTTTTTGCCTTCCCCTAAATTCAAACTAGCACCGGTGCCTACATATTTCACTGTGCGTTTTCATCAAGTTTTTAAGTTCTATTTGCTTTTTGACATTGCCTCTCCCATGATACTAAGAGGAATGTAAATTTCAGGGGTGTCTTTATCATATTAAATAAATACTACCATCTTTCTATTAAAAACAACTCTGGTTCTTCAGCCATTGAGTTTCTTTTATCCTTCTCTTTAAGAAACATGGAAGTTCAGGATTGGAAAGGAGCTAGAGATCAGCAACCTCAGGCTCCATTTAGTGCTTGAACTTCTGGAGTTCGGCTCCAATATGTCCTGTTATATAGAACTCATTTCCTAAGAAACACCATTTCGTTTCCCAAAGGCTCTAATTGTTAAAAGGTCTATCTTTTTATCAGAACTGAATCTGTTACTTTCTTTCACTGTTCTTTGTAACTTCTGAGTAACACAGAACTTCTGAATTCTCTTCCCTAGGACACCGCTTGATGACAGTTCCTGTACTTTCCTCTGCCGGCTCCAAACACTTCCTCACCTCTTACACAAGATGATCAAGCAGCCCTCCCAGTGGTAAAACCTTGTCTTCTTAATTTGCTCCAGGCTGTCAGCCTTCCTGACATACAAAACCAAGAAATTATACTGTTATATGTAGAATAAAACATAATAGTACCATCATTTCTTGCATTCCGTATATTGTTCTGTAATTAGTGTAACTTAAGCTTAGAATTACCTTTTTGGGGAAGTCATATCACGTTGTAATTTCTTGCTAATTAAAATCACTAAAGTCAGATTACATAACTTACATCTTATAGAATCTAAGTAAGGTTCTGTACCCAAACTAGAATGTTACATCCATTTTTATTATATTTCATTTCCCCTTGTTAGGTTTGACCTACTCTTTCCCAGAGAACCCCACCAAAGCACCTGATCAAGAAACAGTGTGAACCTGAGTGAGAAAACTAAATCAAGTTGTGGTGCAGCTGAGAAGCCTTTAAAAATAACCTGTGAGAGGCCCTATTCTTCACCTACTGATGGCAAATCCGAGAAAAGAAGGAAATAAATGAAAAGAGGAAGAAAATTCTTTCCCAGTCTTTAGACTAAAAAAAATGTGTGTTCTTCTGCATATAGTAGAAAACAGGTAAATATAGTGTGAGGCACTGCAATTTAATTAACTATGGGCTAGTTACTGATGAGCTGATAAAAACTGAATACTGACCCTCACAATAAACAGTTTTTATGACCCAGCAGTACAGTTACTAAAAATAAAATAAAATAAATTTAGTCACAGAGTTTATTTCTATGTGTTGAATATAAGTTAGCCCAGAGAGGGCAGATTACATAATTCACACAGCATTTAGATAATGGAGCCCATATACGAACTTAGGTCTTTCTGTACCCTTAATACCAAGAAAGTAAAACTGGCATGACAATATTGTTGTAAATAAATAAAGGAATGCAAAATTTCTATTTGAATGAGAGGTAGGACAAAGTAGACATGAGCCCAATTATTTTACTGAGAGAAAAGAAATAGGAATTTTTATTCAAAAACAATTTCTTGATCACCTACCATAGAATGTGCTTAGTCTCTAGGCAAACAGAACAAATAGGAACTCCTCAGAAAAGAGAAACAGAAAAATTAAATAGTTAACTGATGTTGAAAGTTAGAGGGGGAAAAAAAAGAAATCAGGGAATGTGGATCAAGAAAGCCAGGTAGACAGGATATTCAGTTTTTTAAACAGGGTCATACAACAGAGTAAAAACAAATATTTGGGTACCATTTGAAAAAGATGATGGAACATGCTAAGCAAATACCTGGAAGGAGAGCATTCCAAGCAGAATGAGCAGCCAGTGCAACGACTGGAACATTACTGGGGTGTCCAGGGAACTGCAAGAAAGGGATTGTCTATTGAACATGACGATCAAGAGGCAAAATAATAAGGATCTGTCAGAGACAGGATGGTAGCCACAATCATAAGGCTTTGTAGGCTTTTGAAAGACTTTGGCTTACACTTTGAGTGAGGTGAGAAGGCACTGAAGGGTTTTGAAAGAGAAGTGATATAATTTGACTTACATTTTAAGAGGATCACCCTGGCTGCTCTTTGAGTTTAGATTGTAGGGGGATGGCATGAGAGTGGAATCAGCAAGAAGAATGAGATTGCAAAAGTCTATATGAGCAGTAGTGGTGTCTTAAAACAAGGTAGTAGTAATAGAGCTGGTGAGGAATTGTCAAAATTCTGAAAATATTTGGAAGGTAGAACACGTATTAATACAAATTACACTGGAAAGCTTTAGTGACAGAGAATAAAATCCAAGTGGGTCTTTACTCCCTTAATCTTATCCCCAGGTTAAATCCAAAGAAATCAATATATAAACTAGTAAGAGCTCCAAAGAAAATTGCAGAGTCGGGAATTCAGCTGTATTTTTCATAATATCAGTGAAACCATCTTTGATCAAGCTAAGAGCAAACAGTCTCTAGTTTTATCCTATGCATTATTTATAGTATGCTAAATATTGCCCTGGTGCTATACTTACGTGATGGGGAAACTAAATCAACCCCCAAATCTCAGGTAACCTTAAAGTGAGGAAAAAAGCCTGTAATGCTTATAAAATTGCATACATGTCTCTTAGAAATAAAATTTCAGAGTTTTGTCCTTCTATGGGAATCACAAGGCTGAAAAACAACCCCTACCTTTTTTTCTTTTCCTCTTGTTTTCAGTGCAGTAACATGTTTGTGCCTATTTGATCAAATAAAAGAAACATTTACTAATTGCTTTTTGTTGGTGGTGACTGACATTATAAGCTTTAGTTACAGTCTGAAATTAAGAAAGAAGAGGAAAAATGCAAAAAATGAAATCAACTTCTGTTTTCATGGAAGTTATAAACATATTGCAATCTTCTCAAATGGCTCCCAGTGACCCTCATCTGCTTGGTGGTACACACACTCTTGTGTCATTCCCTCACCTGGAGTGTAAGCTGAACCTAGCGACTTGCTTGTAAGAAATGGAATGTGGGGCTTCCCTGGTGGCGCAGTGGTTGAGAGTCCGCCTGCCGATGCAGGGGACACGGGTTCGTGCCCCGGTCCGGGAGGATCCCACGTGCCGCGGAGCGGCTGGGCCCGTGAGCCATGGCCGCTGAGCCTGCGCGTCCGGAACCTGTGCTCCGCAACGGGAGAGGCCACAACAGTAAGAGGCCCGCGTACCGCAAAAAAAAAAAAAAAAAAGAAATGGAATGTGGCAAAATTAATGGGATGATACTTCTGTGATTAGGTTACAAAAGGCTGTGACTTCCATCTTGCTGGCATTCGCTCTTCATGGTACTTCTTCTTGCCTTCTTGCTAACTTGCTGGTATAGTGTAGGAGGCTCTATGGGAAAGCTGACATGACAAGAACTGAGGTGGGCCTCTAGCCAACAGCTTATGAGGAACTGAGGCCTTAGCCCAACAGCTCCATGAAAGACTGAATTTTCCAATGACCATCAACTAAGAGCCTTTACAGAAGAGCCTTGAGAGGACTACATCCTGTGATATCTCCAGAACAAGAGGACCCAGCTAAAAAGCACCTGGATTCCTGACCCAGGAATCTGTGAGGTATTGTGAGATAATGTATGTGTATTGTTTTAAGCTGCTGTTATTCAGTGAGAGATGACTAATACACAGCTCTTTTAGTTCATATTTAGGAGAACTGTCAAAACAACACTGAATAAACACTTTTAAGTAGGTCACCTATTACTTTAATGTCCTGTTTTTTTATGCCATTTTCGGGAAATAATGGTCAACTGTAAATGTTGCAGCAGCAAAAGTAGGCTTTTGAGAATAATAAATCCAAGTTCCTCAAGTTGAGACAATGATTCAGCCAGAATGAGACCATACTCAACAGCTGAAATGTCAGCTACAACTTTCAATTTTACATAATAGCTGTAGTTCTGTAATAAAATTATGGCAGCAAGTGTGAATTCATCATGATTCTGCACTGTTAATATGTTTCATGATCACAAGACTCATTAAAGTCAGAAGTATGTTATATCCCTCAAGAATCTGAGGGATGGGAAGAAGTTTTTTGTTTAATATACCTTTTATCTCCCTCCCCATCCTCACCCCCATTTCTAGCCATCAGTGGCTAAAATTTAACTGGTCATATGCTTAAATTCTATTGAACAAAAAGAGCATCATTCTAAGAGGCTGTAACTTTCTGTATGGCGGGTAAAATACTTTTCAGTATTATATTTTAAGGTTAGCCAGAGAATATTTCGTAAGAGAAATTTAATATAAGTACTGAGTAAACATATTCATAACATATCCTATGAAAAGCCTGGCCCATGCCTAGTTATACCCAATGGCAGGATTATAAAGATGGATTTCTCCTAAGGATTTGATTTCTACAATTCAGTGAAATATTCTTGCTTTACATACAATTCCCTCAAATGGTAAGTTCTTGTGTAAGTTTAAAATAGAATGTTATTCTCAACATAACTAGTTAGCATTTATTAACAGTGAAAAATGGGATAACTTACTAGCTACTTCTCATGTCTGTTTCTGAAAGTCTTTCACAAGACATTTGCTCAATACGACTTCATTCTCCCACATAGGCCCTTCCAGCTCAAAATTTAGAAGCCTTCTTTACACTACAAACTGTGGTGATTATTTAGAAACCTGCTACTGCCGCTTGTTACCAATGTGATCTTATGGAAGTTACCTGATACTTCTGAACTTTAATTTCCTTATCTCTAAAATGGGGGTCATAAACTACAGAACATATGGTTTTATTTTTTTCACGGTTTTTTTCACGGTCATGTAAAATAATTTAAAAAATGAGATTTAAACCCAAATCTTAATTTAAAAGCATGGAAGTATTAGTGCTATCTTATATCTTGCATCACACTACAATGGAGTAGGAATGGATATGTGAATATTTGCCCTCTCCTGAACTTTGAGGAAAGAGAGATTATTATTATCAGTCTGCAGTAGAGTTGGTAATAGAAAGATCATTGTAAAATTTATCTTCTGCTAATATGTTATTAAAGCACATCATAGAAATTTAACTTATTCTAATAAAACTACTGATACCAACATCAAGGAATGTAAGTTAATGTCCCCTACAAATGAAGAGTTAACAGTAAGTGGTCCAAATAAGTTGAATTAAAATAGCACTTTGTATTCCTTGTATTTGTGTCTTTAAGTTCAATCTCAAAAGAAATTATTTGAAATAGAAATATTTGCAGTTTTCTCAAGGAGCTCACTAAACCCTTAGCCCTGGGTTAACTATTGTCATACAGCCTAGAGAGACATTTTCTCTGCATGTTATCATCCTTTCACTGGAGATAGAAGACCAGGTAAGCATATTCAAAACATGATTTTTCTTGAGTGAATAGAGAGGAGAGACCTCTGAGATCCTCGTACTTTGCTTTTCAGATCACCAAGAATAGGTATACGTGGTCAAGAACAGAATGTGCTTAAGAATAGTAGCTAAGTAAAAATGACTACAATACGAATGATTCAAGGGTCAGCCAGTTTCTGGCACTGCGGGCTCATCGGAAATATTAAACCCATCATTCACTGCAGACAGTCTGTGCAAACCAGGGCCTTCCAGACTGCCCACTGAATCTTCTTAATATTTTCTAAACAATACTAGCCTTTATGATGTCAGTAAGAGGGCCATAAAAATAAAAAAGACATTTTAGGTAAGAATTTTTTTCAAAAATTTAGTTGTTCTTGTTTTTTTTTTTTTAATATATGTGCAAGACTTTGTTGGAGCTCCCAGAGTAAAGGCATTTCCATCTGACTCTTCTCTGAAATCTATAAAAACTACAAAATGCATGAAACTCAAATAAAAATTTTCTGTCTTCAATGAAAACACGAAAAGCCAACTCAACTTCAAACCCTATTCTATAAATAAGCTGCCAAGAATATTGACATCACAACCAATTCGTGGCAGGATGCCTAGACTAGATCTCCCTCTATATCTATGTCTGTATCTATGTCTGCAATTTCATCTATGTATGTTAATAACCAGACAGCACAGATCTGAAATGCCTGTGACCTACACAATTGATGGTTGATGCTTATTTGAAATAAGTTTAAGGAACTGAATGAGTTATGGGAAAATATGTGAGCCTCATTCCAACGCTGCAGAGAGTCAGAGAGTGAGGCTAAACAAGGAACTGACATCCTCAAGAACAAGGCTATAAGTGGGAGGGAGTGAAGGAAACAATCACAACAGCTGCTCATTATCAACTGAAGAGATTTGCAAAAATACAAGATCATCAAAAACAAAAGCTATGAGAGAATGACTCACTCTGGTCCAAGCATTTTTCCTTTTTGCCCCAAATGCTCCGAGCACTGAGTGGATGATGGTGTATACATGTGCTCAGAGTAGATGGTGTAAGAAAGTCTTCTGAGAAATATTTCTTTCCCATCTTATTTTTTTTCAGCAAATTGCTAATACTGACAGAATAGACCCCATTAAAAAGGAATTAAGATCAAAAGAACTTTGTACACAAACTAGATAAAGATATCATAACAGAAAAGGAACCAAGTAACACAACAAATGAAGAGCAAATGAAGAGTAGCTATTAGAATAAGAACTAGTGAGAAAAAATTTAAAACATTCCATATAAATACTATCAAAGATATCTTTGAAAACTTGGCCTAAGACAAAGCATCAAAGAGAAAAAAATAAATTAAAAATAATAAGACAAAAGGAGATTAAAAAGCTGAAAAAAACCCAAGGAAACAGAAAAGAGAAAGAAAACAAACACGGAAATAATCATCTTATGAACAGCAAGAATTATAATGGACATATCTGAAAACACAGGCTTGGACATAGAAGAACTGAGAAAAGTGAGCCAAATAAAAGTGTATTCAAATACCCAGTAGCAGCAGGGAGATTTCAAATGTCTTGGTCTTGCCTTGCATAAGGCTTGGCCTTGCCTAAGAACTCTGGCATAGCCCGGGTCCTGGGAAATATTCAAGAATGGCTAAGGATGAAATTACCAACCACATGGCAAGTTGTAAGCTCTGAGTCAAAGGCTGATATAGTGAGATTGAAGTATTTATTCATACTATATCAAAAGGGTAAATAAAATGTTTTCAATTTTCCATAGCTGATGTGATTTTCCTTGTGTGTTTACCAAGCTATGGGGTGAGGGAGAAACTTTAACTTGCCAATTCATCTTGTCACTGTCTCTTCTGGTAAATGCAGATACTTTTTAGTTTTAAATAGTCCCTTTCAGGTAAATACTGACTCTTCCACTTTGCTGCTTCCTCCCATCATGTCCTTCTCAAGATGCCATCTTGCTATATGAAAGAGCTTGCATTTTACCTTCAAGGAGGTGGTACAAAGGGCCTTGCATTCGCTTGAGAATCCCTCTGCTGCTCTCTGAGTCTTAGTTGTTCTCTTCAGTGATGGTGGTCCTTGTCCTCCTGGTTATATCTCACTCTAGGGCAGTGATAGCACACATGGCCCAAGTGTAATTTGGTCAAAGTTATGGCCAATACTAATATTAGACTCAGAAAGAATAGACCTCAGGAGAGAAAGCTCTCTGTCTTGGGTCCTACACCTTAAAGCATTCCACTCTGGCCTTATTCTGACTGCATCTCTCCCCTGGGAGCATGACAGCCTGGAGCACAGGTGCCATCTTCTAAAACATAGGCCAAGTACAGAGGATCCCAGTATTGCTTGCCCAAATGGGCTCTGAACCCATTTCCCAGCAGGCCCAACCCTCCTCTCCTGGTCCACCTTCTGAGGACAGTCCATACCACTGCAGACAGACTTTAAAGTGGTCCCCACGATCAATTCCTTCTGATGTTATTGCTTTCTGTAATCCCCAATTCTCACCCTTGAGTGTAAGCAGAACCTATGAGTGTTTCTAAACAATAGAAGATGGCAAAGGTAATGGGATGTCACTCCTATGTGACTACATTATGTTACATGGAAAGAGCAATAGTATATGGACCCCAAGACTATGTTATGTAAGACTTGGTTTTGCTAGGCGACTCATGGTAGAGTCTTACTGTCCTGTCACCTTTGACGAAGCAAACCATGAATTCTACACCCTTAAGGAAATGAACTTCTCAAATATGCTGAGGGAACATAGAAGCAGATCCTTCCTCACTCGAGTCTCCAAATGAGAATGGTGCTAGACTGACACCCTCATTGTAAGACCCTCCTCAGAGGATCCAGCTAAACTGTGGCTTGACTACTAACCCAAAGAAACTATGAGATGATAAATGTAGCTGTTTTGAGCCAAGTTTGTGCTGCATAAAAAACTAACACAACATCTCTAGGTCAAAAGGTGGCCGAGGGGGGGTGGCTGGGAGGACTGAATGCTATTTGGATATGTGGGATGGGGTGTCCTCAGGCATTGAAAGGGGCTCCTTGTAGACTGTGAAGGAGCCAGGGTGGTGTGCAGAAGAGAGTGAGAGGAGAGGCTAGCTTGGATTGCCTTCTCCTATATTGCTATGATCTGATATGGATCTCCAAGGAGCCCTGCAACTATAAATCTAAATGTGACCTTCTTGGTTGTGGTGAAGGTGGAGCAATAGAACACATCTCATCTAATAATTTGTTAGCGTTATTTATAACTCTTAAATATGAACATGGTGTGTGGATGCCCATTTGTACTTGTGTCCTGGGCCTGTTTAATCTGTTCTCTCTCACATCCCCTGGAGTCATCCTGCTAACTCAGCCCCATTTTGGCAATGATAGGCTTAGCCTCTTTAAATTCCCAGTTGAGTACCTTGCTTTGCTACCCTTGGCCAAAATCATTTCAACCATGCATGGCAACCCAGCCAACCCCTCTGCCCATGCATAGCCTGAAGGAAGCATATCCTACTGAAGGGCAGGTGGGAATTTCTAAGTACCTCCAACTCCAGAGGGGAGATAAGGAAATTAGACAGACTTCCTTTTACTCTCTCTTCCTAACCAGGGATAATTCATGTTTTACTGTCAAGCAGCTTCCCCAAGCTGGGGTTGGAAATGGAAGGAGGTAGGCTTTCTGCAATATAGTTTCTTCCAAGAGTCTTCAAAAGTCTGCAAGGCAAAAGTTCTCCCTTTTTATTAGGTTTTCTCATCAATCAAGCTAACTTGGTTTCTCCCCCTACCACTTATAGTTCAGAAAAGGGGGATGAGGACACATGTGACCGCTCCCTTCCATTCCTTTTCTCATGTTCTCTCTAGACAGAAGGGCTGGGCTTTCCATCATCTCTATGTGAGGTCATGAGTTATCCAGGTCTACAGTAAAGTTCCGTGTGCTTGTTTGATAGGATTGGTTTTTGATATGGTATATCAGTTATGGATAGTATTGTTTTTCTGTAACTCACAAAAGTCAGCCGTAAAACAAAGCTAAAACATCACCTCTTTGTTGTAGGAAGGATTCTCCACTACTGGGGCTATCAAACTTATAGCTAAACTTGGAAGGCGTAAGTCTAGAAAGAAGAAAAACTGCTCAATGCACTCAAAAGAAACAAGAATTAGACTCATAACACCAAAATATTTTCTTGTCACTTAACAGAAACCTTATTTAAAATGCAAGTTGGTATGCTAAGTGTAGTATTGCTAGATGCGATCATCATAGCTCACAATCTCAGCCAGCATTCCACCAAAATGTTACGATTTCGAAACTGCTGCACAGATAAATCACTTTGGGTAATGCCATGTTAGATTACCATGAAAGCCAAGACATCCTGGGGCTGCGTGTACAACAGTAGCAATAAAATATGTCTAGCTATTGCCCAAAAAAATGTCAGAGTTAGGCTAAGTGGTCGAAATGGCGTGAGAAGAAACATCTAGTGACTACACAAGATTTAACCAAAGGTAGGAAGTGAAGTGGGGAGGAGTGGCCAAAGCTACTGCGGACTGCTCTTTTCTTCCCTTTTTTCAAATAGTACCAGGTTAGAAAACACGAGAGGGAAAGGAAAAAGGCTGAGACATAGGTTATGGAAGAAGGGCATTTGTATATGAAACTTACAAATTAAGAAATTTAGTTTTTAACATAAATTGTATTTATTTCAAGTGTCAAAGAAGCCTAGATATGTCTAGTGGCCTGATGAGGCAGAGCTTGCTTGCATATAGAGCTTGTTTGTAGGGGGGGATCTATATACCCCTCTCCTACATCCTTCCTCCACAGCCCTCCTCCTAAGGGGAAAGAGAGTCAAACACATAGGTGATGCCTAACAGTGATGCTCTACATATGTAGGTCTCTTCTAAAGGAACCCCAAGCGCTGTGATTAGTGCTTAGTGGTTGACTAAATCTAAAGGGAGGCTGGGTGGTTATCAAAGAGAGCCCATGAGAAAGCAAATGGAGAATCAGTGCCTCTTCAGTTCTGTGGGAAACACTGCACATAGTTTGACTGTGTTGAAAGTTTCAGAGAATTAGCTTTGCTCCGGAAGAGCAGTAATGCCCAAGAGCTGTGTTTAGCAGCAACCAAGTTCCTTATTACCAACTTGCTGGAGTGGGGAAATGGAGTGACCTAATTGGGAGCAACAGATGAAATATCCAAATGCCTCACTCAGCTTCTCTGAGAGTTCACTTAAGTCTGCAGACTTTAAGTTGACAAGGGAAGCTGAGAAGACTTGTATGTGAACACAGGTTGAGACATCACATATGGACTCCAAAAGATACGTGGAAGAGATGTAAAGGGAACTAAAAGCACTGAAGTTTAGACTGAAGCAAAACTCCACAGAATAAGGTAATACATGAATCTGAATGTGTCCCTAATTGTACATCCAAGATTAATGTGTCCCAGGAGCATGGGCTAAATGGTCAAATGTGAGTCAGAGTTAAAATCTGGCTTATTAATGAAATTTAATTTTTATGTAAAAAACCCTACAGTTCTTTCATTTTCATTGGTTAGAATTTTATACACAGTGCAATACCATGTGTGTAAAGAGTTTTTTTGTGTGTACATGTTTGTTTATGCATAAAATATTTCTGGACAAAGACACCAGTGGCTGATAACAGTGACTGCCTCTGGGGAACCTAGGAAGTCGTTCGGGAAGGGGAAGTTGACTTATTTTGAACTTTTTACATAAGTATGACTTGAACGTTTTTACCATGAACATGTTTCCTACTCACAAACCCCATAAAGTATAATTATAAATAGAACAAAATAAATATTAGTGTTCTTAAAACCCATTTTTCATCAAACTAAAAGACTCTATACATAATGTCAATAAATGATTTAGAGCAGCTGCTTCCGAGCTTTTTTTAGATAGTGGTAGAGATGGCACTATTGGGTAAACTTGTTATTTCTGAATAGACAATAGGATTGTAAAGATTCCAAAAGTCTTATAGGCCAAAATCTATTTTTTTTTCCCATTAGCCTTCAGGAGTCATCAAAAAAAAAAAAAAAAAAGTTCTGATCTGATTATGAGAAAACGATTTCTTAATGCCTTATTTTTCTTTTATTTTTCCCTACCTGCCAGGAAACTCAGGTAGGCAATGTTCAATTATAGCTTCTGGCAGTATTTCCCATTTCCTTTCTACAAATTCTTATCTGTTTTGATCTTTATGTTTATGCAACTATGTTCCATAGTGGTTTTTATTATTAACAATCTCAAATATGTTTTGGCAGTAGGAATTGCTTAAATTTAATCTAAACCAAGTAGAATAATGGATTGGGCAACGAATACCCAGTCAATATTTTCAAAAACTCTTAGGTAAAATTGTATGTGTTTCTGGAGTGAGATATGGCAATGCATATCAATTCTCTTAAGAAAAAAAAAGTGCACATTCCTGCGTAATCCAACTTCAGTGATTAGAGAAAAATTGCTTTGAAAGGCATTGCGGATCAGTCTTAGGAGAAAGCAAAAGACTTTCTGGGCAGGATAAATAACAGGCGTATCTTGAACACATATTCAGAGCTGACCCACGTTAGAAGCTTGCCCGCCTGGGAAGTTATATAGCCTTCAAGAATTCTTGAGAGACACTGAATCAGGCTCACTGTTCCAGCAGCCATGAGAATAGGAAGCTTGTATTGGGACTGTCCAATCCGCCTGGTCCTAAGTGGTCATATGTGGTTCTCAACTGAGGCTACTTCAGCTCCTCCACTCCCCTCCAGTGACATTTGGCAACTCTGGACTCATTTTTGGTTGTCACAACTGGGCAGGGGGGTAATAATGGCATCTATCAAAAAGAGGTGAGGATGGCTGCTGAACAACCCACACTGCACAAGACAGCTTCCCACCCATTCCAAAATCTCCATAGCACCCGGATAGAGAAATTCCGGTATAGATCTATTCTTCTTGGGTTTTGCTGCCACTCTTGGGCTAGTGCCAGACAATGGGGCACAGATCCTCATCTTTGCTCAGCTTGATGGTAAGGAGAGAGTGGTGGGCCAAGAGTGAAAATGATCCTTATTTTCACAATGCACCCTCTCTATGTTCAGGAACATTCTGAGGCTGAACTATTAGAATGAGAAGAAAAAATAAAGCTTTCTATATTTAATCCTTCCAAATTCCTCCTCTGAGGCAAGGAGCTCACAGTAAATCATTTGCTTGAACAGGGGTAAGGATAGAGCAAAATGCAGGGGGATACAGAAATAGATTAACAAATACTGGTAAAATATCTCCCTCCTATATTACAGAGGTGTTAAAAGTATTTAGTGAGAAAAGGTGTGAAGCAGTCTGGTTTCATCTAGCACATAAAGAGGCTGAAAATTTTATAATAGGATAAAGGCAGGACAAAGGTATTAGTATGGGGGGCAAGTTGGGGTGATCATGAAGTTATTGAATAAGATATGGAAAACCCCAAATCGAGATAATTAAAACCATGGATTTGTTTTGCAAACCAAAGTGTTGCTTCAGATATTATCTCCTTATTCAGATGTTTTTAAAAGTGGGGGAGGGGTAGCATTGACAGTAATCTTCTTCTTTTTCCTGCTCTATACTTTTCTAGAGATAAGTACTGAAATATGCAAGGAATAATAAAGTAAAGAAGTGGGTATATGGGCTTGGCTAATTCCCACATTTGTTGAAGTGTTCTCTAAATAATTACACAGTAGAAATACATATCATCTCTTTCCAAAGACCAGGTAAAAATAGATACAAAACAGAACATGAACAGATGTTGAAATTCTAAAATATTAGCAGTATACTTTCACTAACCTTTATGTATTTCATCTCTTTTTGAATTTAAAATGATAGACAAATATTTAGGCACACTTCAACATTTGCTTTTTATACAACATACATCTTATTATAAGCAATGATAAACAATCTTTTCGTGCTTTGTGTCAGAAAATGAAATTCTTTGATGTGATAAATGGTAGACTCTTGAAGGGTAGCTGAATATGCTACCGTAAAATATGCCTTTTTTGCCCTAAGGATTATTTTGAAAAACAGCAGACACAGGAGAAGCTCTGAAAACAGAGTAGAAGTTACCCTTTGAAAGAGAAATTTACATTTTTGTTTGTTTGTTTTTTGGTGGTATGCGGGCCTCTCACTGTTGTGGCCTCTCCCTTTGCGGAGCACAGGCTCCGGACGCACAGGCTCATCGGCCATGGCTCACGGGCCCAGCCACTCCGCGGCATGTGGGATCTTCCCGGACCGGGGCACGAACCCGTGTCCCCTGCATCGGCAGGCGGACTCTCAACCACTGCGCCACCAGGGAAGCCTGAGAAATTTACATTTTTAAAGGAAATCTCCATTTGTAAAGGAGAAATCTCCTCCTATGGATAGAGAAGGACAACTCTTAAATCACAAGAAACTCTTACAGAGTTTCAATGGAGAAGGCATCCATTTAAACCTGCATAACAAGCCTTACCTTTGCTTTTCCTGGTAACCTCCTGTAGCTGGCCTCCCTGCTCCCCACCTCCCACACACACGCCCTTCTTTCCTTAGTCTTTAGCTGAAGATGGAATTTAAGCTGGTGACTTAGGCCACCTCAAGGAGTTACTAATTTTTCCCTGGGTACTTCCCATGTATACATGAGGTGTATATTTTAATAAACTTCTGTTTTTCTCTTGCTAATCTGTCTTTCATTACAGGGGTCTCAGCTAAGACTTCAGAAGAGTAGAGGGAAAATTACTGAATACTTTTCTTCCCCTCCACTCTAAAAGCAACAACAATGAGGAAACAACACACCACAGAGTTGATGGATTTTAACATTTTCTCCTTCTATGGAAGACTTTTTGCAACAAAAAGTAT
The DNA here is from genome assembly GCF_005190385.1 of Monodon monoceros. Classification (NCBI taxonomy): domain Eukaryota; kingdom Metazoa; phylum Chordata; class Mammalia; order Artiodactyla; family Monodontidae; genus Monodon; species Monodon monoceros. The sequence goes on from NW_021703767.1 coordinate 31,345,941, forward strand.
ATATTCCAGATAATGGTATTGATGCTGAAAGCTCAGCCTCTCTGCACTGGTGCTGAATCAAACCTCAGAGACAGAGTTTTGGATGAAGTAGAAAAGAATAGCTTTATTGCTTTGCCAGGCAAAGGCTCATGCCCCAAAAACTAACTATGTGTCCCAACCTGGGAGGATTTGATGAAGAGTTTTATAGCAATAGTTCAAGGGTAGGGCTGCTGACAAGATTAGGATATGTGCAGGGCCTGCACTCCCTTAATCTCATCTCCTAATCTTGGTGAGCTTCTCCAGTCCCTTTAATCTGGCCTCAGGTGGTTTCTTAGCTGCTCTTCCCTTGATTAGCAACTGTTTGAATCTGCCTTTTGGAACTCAGGGAGGGTCATGAAGGCTGGAGTCTTGCCTACAAGAAACAGGGGACGAAAGGGCTTCCATGCCCAGGAGGCCCACAGGGCCCTTCTCGGTTTCAGTATAAGTAGAGATGGTCATTAATGTAGAAAGACAAGGAGAGAATACCATGGGTTATGATACTTACAAATATCTCATCATAATTTTCTTTAGTTCAATTACATAGGCATGAGGTTTACAACATGTGCTAATCTGTTGGACATGGCACCATTGGCTTCCCAGAAAACCAAGGCAACATGGCTAGCTCATATTACTGTATTCAAGTTCTTCCTCTTCTATGTCCTACCCACCCCACCAAAAAGGGGACGTTGCTTTCTCTTAAGAGAAGACTTTCGAGGCAACTGTGTAGGTATACATTTCTTGGACCTATGTATTTTTTTCTGACACAGCGTGGGGACATAATAAAAATCTGATCTCAAATTTTATTATGTTCAGAAACAGTATTTTTCTCCTGCTTTCTGAAACAGATTCTTCTAAAAACTGTTGACGATAAAATGAATCAGTTGATCTAAGAAATGGAAAATTTTATTCAAGCCAAATTGAGGATTATAACCTGGGAACAGACTCTCAGAAAGCTCCAAGAACTGACCTGCTACTTAGAGGTCAAAGCACAGTTATATGAGTTTTTGAGACAAAGGGCTGTACATTAAATGCTATATTATAGACAGTTTACACAGTCCAAGTCTAAGCATACAAAGCAAGTAGTGGGTAATGGGTCATCACGGCCCCTTACAAGATTAAGAAGGAATGTTATCTTTAAAGGAGGTTTCTTGTTAGTGCTAGGAGTATGTTGCTCTTTATGGTTGAGCAGGTATTTTTGCCAATGGAGAGGTCTGGTCAATGCATAGTGCAGATACACAATGCACGGTAGAGGGGAGAGATGAGGCCAAAGAGAAATGTTTTATGTTTAAATTTTCTTGTCTTCCATAAAAGACACATTTTATTTCACAATAGCTTTCTAAATCTCCTCTTCTACTACCTCTTAAATGTTTGAGTTTTTCAGAGATGGATTCTAGGTTCTCATCTCTTTTTAAGCATCACACTTTCTCTAGAAGATCTCAACACTCATTACGATCATTATTAACATCGAAATGTCCACAACTTCCAAATTTAGATCTCAAGCTTCATTACAATTTCTATATCCAACTATAAAGTTTCTGATACTTGCACTAGCAATTCATCAAGCCACCTCCAGACAATGGTGATGTTATTAGTTTGTACGGATTGCAGGGAAAGTGTTATTCTCTCTTCCTAATGAAACGTGTCAGCAATTTAAACATAATCTAGGAACTGTATTTTTATAATTCTAATAACAAAATCATATTTGGTTTCTATATGAAATAACAAAAGAAATACCCATAGGAGAAAAGCTATAGAAATTCAGCAACCTAGGCACTTACACAGTGCTTAGCCTTGATTAACTTAATAACTTGATGTAAAAGCTATTTATTTCTACCATCAGTAAATTTAGTGACTTGCAAGAAGCTTTAGGTATTAGAGTTCAGCACAAAGCTGGAAGCATAGGTTTGTCTAGCTCTTATACTTGCAGTTCAACCTCCCTGTAGGCTTGTTATTTTCATCTTTATATTGACAAGAAAAAAATTGCTTTTCTGTTATTGTTTCATACCAACTCTACACAGCACGCATAACTCTAACAGGACTATCGAGTTCACTCCAGAAAGCACTCTAAAATCTTGAGAGTAGGAAGAGAGTGATGGGCCAAGAATGGAACTAATTCTTTCAAACTCCATGCTCACGGACACATCGTCTCTTCCTGCTAGCTGAATTGGGGTTTATAGTATTTAAGAGGACACATGGCATAAGGATTAAAAATGGAATCTGAAATCAAAAGAACTATGTTTTCTCTAGAAGACAGAAAGCCTTTGTCCCAATTTTGCCATATACACCACAAGATCTGTACTAGGGATGACTCATTCACTATTAACTCTTCTCAGCACCAGGATACCATCCCTAGAACCTAAAACAGTAACTGAGTAGGTGCTTACAAATACTGCTAACTAAATAACTGAACTTTCGAAAACTGACTTGCTATCACCATACCAGTTTCATCATCTCATAAAAGGGGAAAAAAAAGTAGCGCCTAATCCAAAGAGTTAGTATGAGGATCAAAGGAGATAATATGTTTTTTTCATAGTTTTAAATTCTCAAATATTACACCACATTAGGTGATGTTATTATTATTGTTATTAATTAAAGTGAGATTCAAAAACAATAAAATTCTAGAGCTAAAAGTTTTGTAACTAATTATACTTTGTTTTCTGTCCTTCTCAATCCTCCCCTAGCATGTACCAACCCTGAATAAACTTAGCCATCAGGAGCTGTGTCTCCTCCTGCAAACGAACAAAGAAAACCAAACGACTCAGCTGACAAATGTCCTGGTTTCTAACTCTATCTGGTACAGCAGATAGGATAGGCTATGTTAGGCTGAAATAATAAATAACCTCAAAAATTTCAATAGCTTAAGGCAAAGGTATACTACTTTTTCACACCGCACATTCATCGGTGATGGGCTGGGGATTCTCCTCCATGTCAAACATGAGACCCAGCAGGACAAAGTATCCACTCCTTGGGATATTAGTTTATTGCTGTGACAGAAGAAAAGGTTTGTGGAGGATTTTCCATTGGCAATTAAACCTTCCTTCCAGCAGTAACACTTGACTCTTCTGTTAATTCATCAGCTGGAAATGGAGACAGCAGATGAATGTCATCCATGGGTCCAGAGGGTGAAGAGCTGGAAATACATGATGAACACTAATGGTAACTATATCTGGACCCTCTAATGGTCCCAGAAATCCTACTTGTCCCAATTTTTTTCTCTTTTACTCTCCCACAACAGCCATTTCCAACCTTCTCTATATCTTTCAAACTTCTTACTAACCACCCCCAGGCTGTACAGATGTTCCCTCCACCTACTTGGTGGAGAAGTGGAAGCCATCAGCTTCTCTAGGGCGGTCAGCTCTGTGAGGACAGGGACAATTTACAGTCTTGTTTGCAGTCACATCGCTTCTGTCTACCATAGTGCTAACACATAGTAGTTGTCAAGTAAATACTATTACACAAATCTTTTCCAGTTAATATCAGCTCTCTCCTGTTGAGGTCTGTGGTAGGCTAAAAAGTAGCTCCCTAAAAGGTATCCATGTTCGAACGCCTGGAACTACATGGGGGAAAAGATGTGTTTGCGGATGTGATTAAGTTAAAGACTTTGAGTTGGGAAGATTATCCTGGATTACTTGGCTGGACCCTAAATGCCATTATATTTATCTTTACAATAAGGAGGCAAAGGAAATTTGACTCTCACAGAACAGGAGACTATGTGAAGATAGAGCAGAGAGAGATCTGAAGATTCTGGCTTTGAAGATTAGTGTCGCGGCTATAAGCCAAGGAATGCCAGCAGCCAGCAGAAGCTAAAAGAGGTAAGGAATGGATTCTTTCCTAGAGCCTCCAGAGGGGGCACACTCTTCCAACACCTTGGATTCAGTCCAGTAATACTTTGGCCTCCAGAATTGTGAGAAAATAAACACCACTAAGTTTGCGGTGATTCATTACAGGAAACTAGCATGCATCAGATTTAACTAGGATTTATATTTTCTAGAATGTAATGTATGCTTTGGGCAAAATATTCCTATATTTGAAAATGCTTAATATTAACATAGAAGTGTTTTAAAAAGTTAGTTGTGATTTTTATCAACCTGTGCTTGCTACATTTTGAGACGTTACGGTACTTGCAGTATTGTTTTACTTCCTTGAAATGAACTGATTTATAAACTATAGGGTAGAGACTTCAAAATATCAAATATATATATCAAAATATACTCTGTCTGCATGTAGCTGACTGTCTCCCAAACGTGGATGGTTTAAAATACATTCATGATAACTTCTGTGGTTTGTGGAGGTAAAATTGTATACAGTTAAATTTCAGTAGTTGTGGTAGCATTGAGGCTTCCCAAAATTATGTGTTTATTTATTGGGTTTGCTGCCATCTCTCTGTTCTCTTCTTCTCTTTTTACATGTTAGTAATGTTCTCTGCTTACTTTGCTTCTGCATCAGTTCCTAATTTACTTTTCTTCAAAATACCCCAAATCTAACAGCCTTTACTTACATATATTGGCATTGCTACAATAAAATAGAAATCCAATCCTCTGCGAAATATAAGGAATTAATATAACGCTACAGAAATCTTTTAGCTGTTCTTTAGAACTCAGGCTACAAGCACAGAATATGTCTTTTTTGGATATGAAAGTAAATGAGGTTTTCACATTAAAATGACAGACTACATACGGAATCCCATTAAAGCTAACGTACCCAAGTACAATTTAGAAAAGTGCTGAAAATGGGCTAGGGAAGGAAATTAAAACTCCTTCTCACACATCTTCATACTTGCTTAGATACCTGAGCACTCATTTTAAATTCTCAAGGACAAGCATAAAGTAATGTTTACCTCCTAGGAAACTTACATAATTTATAATCCTAGTGTATTTCCATTTATGCTTTTTTATTACAATAGGATTTTATTTTTATAAAATAAAGCTCTACCATGATAGATTTCTAAAATTGGAGTATTTATTTTTTTAACAACTGCAATGCCTCTTTGTAATAACTGGGTACAGTTGTAGGCGGTTTCATAAAGCAATAAGAAAATAATTTGCTATGTGATACTTTGTTGGCCTATAAGAGTTTTGTTTTTTTTAACATCTTTATTGGAGTATAATTGCTTTACAATGCTGTGTTAGTTTCTGCTTTATAACAAAGTGAATCAGCTATACATATACATATATCCCCATATCTCCTCCCTCTTGCATCTCCCTCTCACCCTCCCTATCCCACCCCTCCAGGTGGTCACAAAGCACCAAGCTGACCTCCCTGTGCTATGTGACTGCTCATCTATTTTACATTTGGTAGTGTATATATGTCCATGTCTATAAGAGTTTTATTGCTGCTTTTGGAATGGTCTTGTTTACATTCCGAGAGGCACCAAAGCAGTGGGAGTTTACAGCTAATTCTCCACTTTCTGTCTGGTCCCAAAACCAACAGCAGAGAGATCATGCTTTTGTTTCTATTTAGATTGTGAATCCCTTGTGCATTCCAAATATTAATCAGTGTTTATTTCACTTCTGGATCCACCCTTTTCTTCCCCATCCTGCCCTCTACAGTCTTCACAGACTGGATAATGAGACACAGCTGATGCTGTTTGTTTATTCCTGTTGGGATATTTCTAACATCAGACTTTTTTTCTCTGTTACATTCAGCTTCACCCACTCTCACTAGAATCTAAACCTTATTTCTCTTTGGCCCCTCAGGGAGTCTCATATATACACAAAACACCCTTTGAAGTGAAAGGGAGCTTACCCTTCAATGGTCTTTCTTATCCATGATACCAAAAAGAATATACCCTCCCCAAACAACGAATATAGGGCTTTGTCTCCTTTGTGTTTGACAGGACCCCCATCTCTTCATTTCTTCCAGAATATAAAGTTATGCCAACACCCCCAATGCCCCTTGGGTGTTCCTGAAATGTTAAATGAATGGATGAATGAAACCTAATGTGAGGCTATAAGAAAAAAAACTAAAAGTTAAGCACAAGCATTCACATTTTCCAGTTGTATCAAAAGCAGGCTGTTTCTGATTCAATACTCAGGCATTTAGCAAAAAGAAGTAACTACAGATGGAACCGGTAAGTGATCCCAGAGGAGCAACAGACATCAAACAAAAGGGATCCATCTCATTCTTACTGGGTCTCATTTCCCGAGAGAGCAAGACCCTTGCTTTATGTGGAAATGTATTTTATTCTCCCGGAATCTTTAGTGCGCTAGAAATCAGCAAAAAGTTGTATCATAGAAAAGCTACAGCGGACTGGGGAAAGAAAGGTGAGAGTGGGTAGCCTGTAAAATAAAATGCTGAAGGACTATTTAGCACAAATTGGTAACTGCTGCTTAGAAGTTTTTTCCACGTTTTTGCTGATAGTATTGCAACACTTTTTAAATGTCTATGAAGCAAGTATATTAAGAAACGGGTTCTAGACATCATAAACATTTCAAAAACTATTGAGAAAATTAAAGGCTGAAAATATGAGATAGTACAGAAATAAAGCGAGAAACAAAAGAAAAAAAACAAAGAAACAGAATATCTGAAGATATCACTTGAAGAATGAAGCTTCATTGCTCCAAACTGAAAAACTCTGAAAGGAAAAAAAAGAACATCCTTTGTGACATTCATCTGCATCTTTCAGTGCCTTCACAGGGAAACCGGTATAACGGAGACAATCAAATACTAGCCATTGTCACAAGGAGGAATGTGATCAGCAAATCAAAACGCTCAACTTTTATTACAAGACCACTGCTGTAAAAATAAAAAGAAGTTTGCGAAAACCATAGGCAGCAAATCTATCAGTAAAGCAGGGGATGAAATCTGGAGGTGGTGGTGAGTACATGGAACACAGGAAAAAAGCATTCTGATTCTAGAATCCTCTTCTCCTATAAGTCTCTGTGGCAGTCACCCTAACGGATCATGTTAGGAAATCTCATGTAGTTCCTCCCGAGGTGAATTAACTTAATAGGGTGGTAGGTGCATTAATAGAAGACAACTGTAAGACATGACGACTCTGCCCCTGCCTGTCTGCACTCTTTACTTCTCAGGTTGTCCAAAGCCAAACCAAGAGAGGTAGTGAGTCACTCCCCTGCCCCAACAGTTGGACAAGAGGATGAAAACAACCACAATTGAAAGAGTAAGCTTCTTTTTGGCTGTAGCAAAACTGCCTCCTAATTCCAGGTGGGAATCTCATTCAACTTGATTCAGGTGTGTTCTTCCAGGAGCATACTCTTTTCTGCAACCCCACCGCATATACTGGGTTGGCCAAAAAGTTCCTTTGGGTTTTTCCATAAGATGTTATGGAGAAATCCGAACGAGTTTTTTTTGGCCAACCCAATATATGTTTTTCTATGTCTTCCCCTGGTGATGATCCCTATCTTTTGGGAGTAATCCCTATTTACTGACACTTTTCAAGGAACTCCCTACTCTGGCAAGAGTTTATCTTTACATATGTACAGCTGACCCTTGAGTAACGCAGGTTTGAACTGTGCAAGTCCACTTATACCTGGATGTTTTTCAACGGTAAATGCTACAGTACTACACGGTCTGTGCTTGGTTGAATTTGTGGATGCAGAGAAACCACAGATACAGGGAGCCCTCCATAAATTATAGGCAGATTGACGCCTGTGCTGTCCAAGGGTCAACTGTATAATGTTCCTCTTTAATAGCCTTCCTGTCACATTACACCCTCTATATGCCAGACTAAAAAAAATTGGTACTGATGAACCTGGTTGCAGGCCAGGAATAAACCTGTAGATATAGAGAATGGACTGAGGGCACGGGGTGGGAGGGTGAAGCTGGGGCGAAGTGAGAGTGGCATGGACATATATACACAGCCGAATGTAAAATAACTAGTGTGAAACAGCCGCATAGCACAGGGAGATCAACTTGGTGCTTTGCGATGACCTAAAGGGGTGGGATAGGGACGATGGGAGGGAGGCTCAAGAGGGAGGGGATATGGGGACATATGTATACATATGGCTGATTCACTTTGGTGTACAGCAGAAACTAACACAGCATTGTGAAGCAATTATACTCCAATAAAGACCTATTTAAAAAAAAAAAAAAGCCATTCTCTGTCACCTCTGAATGTCCTAGCACTACCCATCCATTAAGACCTAACTCAACTAGCACTTCCTCCAGGGACCTTTCCTATCCTCCAACTGCCCCTCCAACCATCACCACCACTGAGCTTCCTTAAGATTTAGCAACTCTAGCCTATCTCCACCTATGCCATGTACAACTTTGTGACTTAGACCAAGAGATACTGACGTTAAGAATTATTTTCCTCAGTAAATCATAAGTTTCTTAAAAAAGGATCAATGAGTGATTCACTTTTACATGTAATTTATCAAAAAATGAATGAATGAGGAAGTGCTTATCATTCCCCTCACTGTATGTTCAGTGACATTGTACCAATGCCTCAGTAGTAAATACTAGGTCCACTGAAGACACACCTGCCTTCAGCTTGGTCTAGTCAGCTGTTTCATTAATGTCTCCATCATATTGTTCCATAATGTTTCATTGTGGACTATCTGATCCCCCTTATATGGAAATGCCTAAATTTTTGCATGGCCTACAAGGGCCTGCAAGTTCAGCTCCAGGTTTACTTGCCCTACCTCTGTGTCTTCTAACGTTCTTCCCTTTACTCTACGACTTCTATATCCACTGGTGTTTTTTATCCCCAAATATATCGAAGGACTCTTGCAAATGTGGTTCTTTCTTCCTGAAAAATACCCCCCTACATTGATTTCTTGTTTTTTATCTATGTAACTCTTCCTCATCCTTCAGATATCAATTATCACTACCTCGGGAAAGCCCTCCTTGACCCCTTAATCTCAGTTCCTTTTTAAATACACTTTTATACAATTGTATTCCATTCCTTTAAAGTACTTTTTATATTCAGTAATTACATATTACATATAGTCAGTATCATTATTTGCTGAAAGTCTGACACCCAACTACCATAAGCTCCCAAACAAAGACTATTTCTGGTTTTTGCTTACCTATTCTACCTCTAGCATCTTGCAGAATACCTAGCAGACAATTGACACTCAATAAATATTTGTTGAAAGAAAAAAAATGGATGCATGAACACTTTTAATAAATGTTGACTGTACCTCTAGGTTGATGCACTTCAGTATCATGGGCTTTGGCTCTTCAGTCTTACATAATGTTTGAATGCATGCTCTTCTACTTATCAGCTTTGTTAACTTGAAAAATCGCTTAATTACTCTGACTCCCAGTCGGCCCAACTGAAAAATAAGAATGATAATGCCTACCCTCACAGGGTTGATGTATACACAAGGGTGTCTGGTATTTATTAAGAACGGTAGATGCTTGATAAAAACCAATTCCCTTTTCCTTTCCTCAGTAAATTCTGGGCTATGTGGCTATGCTTATTTGACTCCATATAGTCAAATACCAGACTGAAAAGAAGATCTTTAAGTACACAGAATTCACAGTCAAAAGACCTTGTGTTTGTTTCCTTTCATTCATTCAACTGAGAAGTAGGTAAGGGTTAGACCACGTAAAGCTTTGTAGGTGATGAAAATGAGTTTTGATTTTTTTTTTCTGAGCATAATGGGAAGATATTGAAGAATTTTCCGTAGAGATAACAAGGAAGCTTTCTTACTACTAGCTTTAGTTCTACAGCCTGGGAAAGGCAATGAGATACACAGAGCTTTTATGGCATTAGATTTCTTAGGACAGAATGAAAGAATATAGAATGTTTTACTCAGGTCAACCATTGCTAGATTAAATCTTTACGAGTAAAGAATAGTAAAATTTGGCTAAAAAGATACCATTTGGAAAACGAACTGCAAAAATTTCCTGAAACTTCCCCAAGCAGTTGGGACAAGGCTAGATCAGTGGTGTAACAGTTAAGTACATCCAATTTGCAGGCTTCCAAAGATGGATGGGCCTACAGATTTTCATGATGACCCAAAGGATTCCCTTTTCTTGCTGTCTTCTTTCCTCCTTTTCTACCTGCAAACTGTGGAACTCCAGAACAGGCTTGCAAATATAGCAGAAATGGCAATTTTAAACTATACAATGAAGGAATAGCAATAATTTAGGCACAAGACGCACGTGTTGTGGGATTTGAGGAATGCCATGAAAAGCTATTTGCCTAAATTCTCTCCTCTTGGGCTGACTAAATACACTGTCTGAATGGATCCAATTCTTTGGATAAGAATTTTTCTCTCGATTCCAAGAGAAGACAAAACAAATTACAACATAAGAAAATGACTGAATTGAATTGACCAGAAGCCACCTAAGTCAATTGTCCAATGCTAGGTTTTCTCCACCCTCAAATCTGTCTGCGAAATGAATATATTGTAGGGGAGGAAAAAGTTTTCCTTGACCCTATTAGGGTTTCTGGCTGGGTCTGAAAAGTAAACTGACAAAGACAGACTAACAGGAGAAAAGCATACACATTTATTTAATGTAAGTTTTATGTGACACATGAGACTTCGTAAGGAAATGAAGACCCAAAGAAACAAATCTATGTAAGTTTATGCCAGAATTGATAAAGAGGGAATAGTGGTGGAGGAATGTGATAAGTTAAGAAGTATGAGGTAACTGTAACACACTAGAGAAAATTTAACAAGCCCTGCTTGTTAGGATTCTTTTTGGCACCCCTTGGTCTTCAGAGATAAGACTGCTCCTTTCCACTGGGTATAGGGAGGGCACCTCTCTCACAAGAAGGTTTTATGGCCTCTTTGAGGGGAGAAAGACAAGGTGAGGAGGGCGAGAAGGCAAGCAGAGTGGCCTTCTGCTCCTGCTGTTTTCTCAAGCTCCTTCAACTTAAAATTTTCAGGGCTTCCCTGGTGGCGCAGTGGTTGAGAGTCTGCCTGCCGATGCAGGGGACACAGGTTCGTGCCCCGGTCCGGGAAGATCCCACATGCCGCAGAGCAGCTGGGCCCGTGAGCCATGCCGCTGAGCCTGCGCGTCCGGAGCCTGTGCCCCGCAACGGGAGAGGCCACAACAGTGAGAGGCCTGCGTACCGCAAAAAAAAAAAAAAAAAATTCAATATAGCAAGGTACCATATTTTGGGGTAGCATGTCATGAAACCCATAAATATTGGTTGATGAAACCAAAAATGAGCAAGGAATATATCTATTACTTAATCCTTAACCATCTCTGAAGTCAACTGAATGACCTCTCTCTGCAAATTTTAACTTACTTCCCTGGGTTCACATTTGAATAACATTTAGTTTCCTTAAGTTCTCAAAGCAGTAGTTCATATTCAAACACCTTTCCCATTGAAATAAAATTAAGACTAATTAATTTATAAGGAAAGATCAAAAGTAATTAATAGGCAAAGCAGAGCTAAGTACCAAACAAGGTGCAGGATATTGATTGTCTACAAGTATGTGAAGGTGTAAACACCACAATGACTAAAAATTATTAGGCAGAGAACAGGGTTTTGATAAAATTAAGAGACTAGCATAATATTTACAGGATCTGGACCATGAATAAGATTTCACAGAGTATAACTACTTTTGGAAATAAAACTGTAAACTTTCCTCCCCTTAAAAGATATGGCACAGAAAGTCTTTTTGCAGGCAGAAAACCCTAAGAAAACTGAGTTCAATAAGTATTCCTTAATAGTGACCCATGATTTGGCAACAAGCGATCCGTTTCCTTATGATCAGGGATTCTACTCACTATTGTTATTCTTAATAGCTCATGAATCTTCTTATAGCCAGGCTTGTGAGGTAAAAGAAAATCACATCAAAAAAAACAGTCCTGTACTGTGCACCTGTCTCACTGGGAATGCACCTTGATGCCAATTTTCCATCACGAATGGAAAAGGCTTAGCCACACCAAAAATGTTTGACCTTCACCCAACACCATAATTTTGTAAAAATATAGTCAGGAATAGGACTTGGAACTTCTCCATGTCTGAATAGCTAATTTTTAACAGCACAATTACATTTCTTATAGCTCTACAATGTCAAAGTACTTAGTAAACTTAAAAAAAAAAAAAATCACTGTATTTTTTACAGCAGTTGCACTTTTATTATACCAAAGTCCCTTCTGATGATAATGGATGATAAAGTTTGAGTTTAAAACAAGATCTCATTTTTTAATAATGCATAGCTTTATGGATTGGTGCATCTTACCATTCATCTTATAGGCTACATGTCCACAAGGTTATTCCCACAAAAGATTAGAGTATCCAAGCATGACCTGTTTTAACTAAGGTCATCCTGGTGCTCTCTGCTTCCTTTTCTCAGGGATTACAAATTATCTGAGGTAAAATTTCCTTATACTTACCATGCAAGCAATAGATGAATGCACAGAGATAGGTGAATAAAGCTGACTTGTCTTAGAGCTCTAGCGTTTGCCCCAAAGGGTAAAGGTGTTATGTGGTTCTCCCTACTTTTGAATAAATGTGAAAATAAAGATATATTTCTTAAAAGGTTTTTAAAACCCCAAATGAGATACCCATATTTCTTGAGGACCAGTAAGGTAAGATCAAGTGTTGATCAAACCTGTGTAGAAATGAAGGTGAAATGAAAAGTGAAATCACTTAATCCCAGGTTAAGGAACTGCCCTCCCTCAACCCCACACAATAGCCTAATTCCCACCAGAAAATTTTCTGCAGCTCTGTAATTGTTTCAGTTTAGTCATAGAAATAGAAATAGAGAGCCCTGGAAATATTTTGAACAATTTTCATTGAAAAAAAAATCTCAACACTTGAAGCAAATGATTTCTTTATATTTTAAAAATAGTATGTACAGCTGCCTCATTTATCCATTTTACTCTATATGTACTTATATGGCATTCAAAAAACTTTTGCAACCATAAGTCTCAGTTCTATTCCCCATGAATTTTTTTATATTGGCTTCAGTTGCATAAGGATGGAGGTTTGAAACAGTTTTCTTAAGTAAAGATACAAATCTAAAATCTAAGTTTATATCATTTCCCCTTCTTGCTTCTTTAGAAAATAAATGTGATGTTCATTCCATTGAGAACTTAGCAAATATTCTAAGAGGCCACCTAAAAATAAATTCAATATGCAACTGTAATTGTTTTGAAGACTTTGTTATATGTCAGGCCAGGCAAAAATGTGATTATGTTAGTCCCCCCTTACCCACAGAAGATACGTTCCAGGTCGCAAGGTAGATGCCTAAAACCATAAGGAGCCCTATACATATTATATTTTTTCCTATACATACATACCTGTAATAAAGTTTAATTTATAAATTAGACACAGTAAGAGATTAAAAACAGTAACTAATAATGAAGTAGAACAATTAAAACAATACACTATAATAAAAGTTATGTGGATGCAGTTCCTCTCTCTCTCTCTCTCTCTCAAAGTATCTTTTTGTAGTGTACTCACCCTTCTTCTTGTGATGATGTGAGATGGTAAAACACGTATGGGATGAGATGAAATGAGGTGAATGATGTAGGCATTGTGACCTAACATTAAGCTACTATTGACCTACTGATGACTACATTAGAAGGGGGATCATCTCCTTGGGTTATCCTGGATCATCAAGCCAGGGCAATGTTGATGGTTAGATATCAGCAGCAGACCAAGTTGATGGTTGAGGATCCATGTTGATGGATGGGGTGGAACAGAACAGGACAGTGAGAGATTTCATCATGCTACTCAGAAGAGCTCAAATTTAAAACTCATGAATTGTTTATTTCTGGAAATTTTTGTTTAATATTTTGGACTGTGGTTGACCATTGGTAACGGAACCCACAGAAAGCAAAACCATGGATAAGGAATACTACTGTATTTCTGGGTACATATAATATTTTTCAGGAGCAGTCTCAAGACCAATTTGATTGATGGGTAAAAATCTATCTAAAAGAACTGATGTAAAATCATATTGACACTTCATTAGTCAATTGGAGTTATGTAACAGCCCTTGTTTCTGAAATTAGTGATAAATACTATTAAGATCATCCTACAGGTTTGGTGGAAAACCCTTTTGAAGAACACAGGTCCTATCCTTTCTCTAAAGTTCTTCAGTATTTTGATCCATGATTATTGGTCTTACAAGTTCATAAGAATCAAGACATCTCAAGGTTTTAGTTGAAAAGTGTCACTACCTATTCTGGGCTCAAGTATTTTCTCTTGCGGTTTTACAGGTTTTTTGAAGCAATGAAGTGTAAGCTCTACATTTCCACTGAGCTCATGATCCCTTTTAGCTCCATAGAGTTCAGCCACATGACCTATGGTCTCAACAGACAGGAAACGTTTCCCCTGTCTTGCTAGAGTTGTGTTTTCAATGATTGTTCTCAAAAATAAATACAATTTCTAAGCCACAGTTTTTATTTGGTAAATTTGGATGATTTTTAAAAGTCATTTGTTTCTCAACAATTTTATGGTTACCAGGCGGGAAAGGAAGAAGGGATAAATTGGGAGATTGGGATTGACATATATACACTACTATATATAAAATAGATAACTAATAAGAACCTTATAGCACAGGGAACTCTACTCAATACTCTGTAATGACCTAGATGGGAAAAGAATCTAAAAAAGAGTGGATATATGTATATGTATAACTGATTCACTGTGCTGTATACCTAAAACTAACAGAACATTGTAAATCAACTATACTCCAATAATTTTTTTCCAATCATTTGTTTCTCTGGATACCATCTTTTTTGTTTTTTTTCTCTTGGTACGCGGGCCTCTCACTGTTGTGGCCTCTCCCGTTGCGGAGCACAGGCTCCGACGCGCAGGCTCAGCGGCCATGGCTCACGGGCCCAGCCGCTCCGCAGCATGCAGGATCCTCCCGGACCGGGGCACGAACCCGTGTCCCCTGCATCGGCAGGCGGACTCTCAACCACTGCGCCACCAGAGAAGCCCTGGATACCATCTTATATGCCCACTTAATTCTACTCTGCTTATTAAAAGAAAACCTTCTTGTAAAAGGCCACAGAGAATTTGAGGGCTTAAAATTGCCATACGGTTGGGACTCACATGCCGCCTTTGTTCAACAGACTCCCCAACTCACAGAGGCTGCTAGTTCAGTCACGCTTCCCTTTCTCTTCTGCCCTCCCTCCACCTGCTGTATTTGGGAGCGGAGCATTGTACAGGTTCTCAAGTCTATGGGCACGTGCAAAGAGCTCTTACCTAAGCACTGACGGCTTTAAACTGAGATAACTTTCTTATTGGACTGTTAAGAGTTGTCCTTATACTCTTAAAGCTGCAAATACTAATTTTAAAGCATCTGTCTCTATGCTCAAGACCGCTGAGTAGAAATGTATTGGCTCTGGAGCTTATACTTTACACTATAGAAATATTTATATGTAAGCAAAAGTAAAGATCAGAAGTTTCCTTAAAAGTAAAGAGGAGGGGCTTCCCTGGTGGTGCAGTGGTTGAGAGTCCGCCTGCCGATGCAGGGGACACGGGTTCATGCCCCAGTCCGGGAAGATCCCACATGCCGCGGAGCGGCTGGGCCCGTGAGCCATGGCCGCTGAGCCTGCGCATCCGGTGCCTGTGCTCCACCACGGGAGAGGCCACAGCAGTGAGAGGCCCGCGTACCGCAAAAAGAAAAAAAAAAAAAAAAAAAAAAGAGTAAAGAGTAGTAGAAAGAATATGCACAGATCAGAGAAGGAGGAACAGAACTTCAAGAGAAGGTGGAGTATTAGGTGAGAAATGGAAAGGACAGACTCAGTTCAGAGACAGCTGGGGGGAGTATTGATGCAATCTGAATACATTTCCATCTAAGTTACTTGTTGGGACCCTGGAAAGAAACACTTTCCTCGGAATGGGAAGGCCGGTAGTTTATATAAACTGGCAAAACCCCCAAAAGAGTAGTTAACCTATCATCGATAGTCTAATAGACTAACAGACCGTATGCTGCAGGATTTGCTTGCTAAATATAACAGTATCTCAATGTGTTGGCTACTATCTGTAGACTTGAATAAGTCAGAGCAACAAAGAGACCAAATGCTCTTTTATACGATTCAAATAAAACTGAAAGAGAAAAGCAGAGTGATTACTCTCAGGCTAGAGAGGGTCAGATCAATAAGCTAATCATGCATTCTCCTGTGTGGAGGTAGAGAGAAATGGATAGTTTTGATACCTCCTTTGAAACAGATGTTAATGAACTCTGTGTGTGGGAGATGGAAAATCCAGGACAACTCCTTGGTGTTTGGCTTAAGCTACTGTGTGGATGCTACTACCAAGCGCTGACATAGGGCTAAGGCAGTAAAACGAAGAGCTCCATTTTGAACATTCTACATATGAAATGCCAAAGACATATTTATTGGAGATGTCAAGTAACATGATATCTGTAGCTCTAAGGAGAGGTAAAAGTGACAGAGAGGCTTGAGAGTCATCAACAAATAGATTTAAAGTAATGGGGATGAATGAGGACACAGAGGAAGAGTTTAAAGAATAGTGACGCTGGTCCTTCAGCATCTAAAGATGAGACATGAAATAAAGAGCCATTGAAGAAGAGGTAGGCATGAAGTGTGGCAGGCAGAAAGAGGACACCATGATGGCATAAAAGCAAATAACAGGAGGGTTTTTTGTTTATGTTTTTGTTTTTTTTCCAGGAGGGAATGATCAGTTGTATTAAACACTGCTGAGAGACTGCTTACGATGAAACAAGACATGAAGATCACTGCTGACCTAGATGCATCGGTGCGGTTTTAGGGAGGATGTGAAAAATAAATTTATTCGTTATAAAGTAGGGCAATAAGGGTAAAAAACTCACTTCAGGAGTTTTACTGTGAAAGATGCAATAAAAAAATGCAGCAGTAATCAGAGGTGATATAGGATAAAGATTTTTTTAAGTGGAGAGATATTAAAGATATATGGTAGTAGAAATGTAATAAAAATATGATGGAATCGCCCTGATACGATTGATTATGAAGATATAGCATCAGGTAAGTGTGAATTCAACAGCTGTAGCTGACTGAAAAAGAAATGGCTACCTTTCCAAGCTGGGCCTGTCAGATTGCCACTCCTAAAAGTTGGAAGTAGGATTCTAAAATACCCACATGTGAATCTCTGTGAGGCCTTAGTGACTTCCTATCCTTATATTACAATGCTGGTACTCTTCTTCCAAATGATTCTTTTTTGTTTAAATGAATTTGAATGGACTTCTCTATAACACTGAAAGATCACTAGGAACACTGAGTTAAACTTTCCTGAAATTCTCCAAATCTACAATAATGCCTTTTCACGCTGTGAATCTTCAAAGAGCAGACAAAACTACAATGTTTTCCAATATATCTGACCCTATAATAATTTTGTGAAGAATATTTCAGGGGACTAATGATCATATAAAAACAATGCGCAGTATTACCTAGTTTATGCTTTTAACTCAAATTGCTTGGAGGTTCATCTTCATATTTTGCTTCTGGGTTTACTTCATTCTGGGTTTACTTCTGTATTCATCTCTTCACCTTCTACCTATTTCACCCAAATTCCATATGTCAAACCTAGACTTTTCTTGCTAATTTTATCCCTGACTCTCTCTGAAACTTTGAGAGACTCCAAAATCACTCAGATTTGCCATTTGAAATGAGAATTTCATTGTCTCTCACAAACTCTATGTTCTGAGAAGTATCTCCTCAGAATACTTATACCAATTTTTGAGTATCTAAGTACTCACAACGTTTATATTTTCTTTACTAAAAAAGAGATAGCAGAAAATACATCAACTTTCTAAATCAATACTACCGTTTTCAATTTTCTTGAAGCAGAGACTTCAGATCTTATGGAACCTCAAAGTGCTCTATTTTCATAGCTTCCAGAAGCTTGGAATGCTCATAAACACAGTACATGCCAAACGCATATTTCTTTTAACTATGAGGCGCTGTTTGGCTTTGTACTGCATAGTGACATGTTTCCATTTTAATTATGTTTGAATTTAGCATAGCAATTGGATTCCCTTTTAAATCTGCTACATCGAAATTCCACCTGCTTATCCACATCTCTTACTAAAAATTAAAATCTTAATGGTCACGGTGAGGGAATAACAATTAAGGGCTTCCTAGAATGTACTTTTCGGTACTAATATTTATATCACACACGTGTTGCAATGACACGTGTTTTGCATTTCAAGTCAGAAACCCTGGCTTATATACACTTCCACACATTTATAGCCTTAATCAAGACAGAAACCATTTGCTTTTCACATAGCAATTAAGGCACAGAAACAATTAAGTTTTTTGCTAAATAGCCTCCTATACTTTATTACAGTTTATCTTGTGTTTTTGTGAGGAGCTATTATTTCTGCTCCAAGCTCTTGATCTCCCCAGGGAGTGGAAATGAGCGTCTGTTGCGGAACAGAGCTGAAGATGAAGTCCCAGGGAATGAGGATGTGGAGAGAAGGGAAATGGGAAACGAATTCTGGAAAAAGCAGAAAAGCTTTCATGCAGAAAGTTCTGCACTATAATCAGCCATAGCTATCATGCAAGGTGTCCAGAGCTCACTCAGTTGCATAGAAGTTAGTGCCTTCGGTCTCTACAGAAAAGGGAAAAAGTGGTGAGCAAGGCAAGGAAAATGTACAGGACTTAAGAGAGTGAGATAGGAAATGGAGAGGGGAGGAGAGAATGAGAAACGATGAGAAAGAGAAGAAGGAAAAAATGAATGACAGAGAATCATGAGATTTCAGAGCTGAGAGTCTCCCTGTGGACAGCTAGGAAAAATGGTCACCTGATCATAATCTGAATGTTTACCTGATAACCACCTTAATGGAGATTTTAGATTTTATACTGCTAATCTGACTACATTGTTGCCAGATAGGTTAACTGTCTAGACTAGACTGAATACTTTAGAAGTATCATATATCAGTGGTCCATCCAGGTTTATATTAAAGTGATGATTTATCTACTTTAGGAATAATAGAAAATACTTTCACTTGTTTTATAGAACTATAATTAAGTGTATTTAAAAAATAAGCAGATATTTTATAATTTTATATACAGATGCATATATACACACATGTATATATACAGACACACACATGCATATGAAGGTCTCTGAAAGAGCAATACCATATGCATGCAAAACTCTTTCCCCTTCACAAAACAGTCAGCTACGTTAAAATAATATGACAAATATTCTGACACTTGGATTTCATTCATGCAATCCTTATACAAAAGTCTTTGAAGTTAATATTTGCTCTCTTCTTATCTAAAACAGACTGTTTTGGCAAAAGCTATGTCTGCCCTCCTTCATTAATATCCAATTCAGTGAGCAAAAAGGCTGACTTTGATTTATATGAAACAATTTTGAAAGTATTTTAAGGTTTCAAAACTAAAATAGTTTCTTAATTTTTAAAATTATGCTTTATGGAGAAAATAAAGTATTAAAATCAAAAGATAAGACTGACTTTGATCTTCAAAGCTAAGCCACATGCTTTGTTACATGAGGCTTGCAGGAAAATACGACGTGCACCTTCTCAAATCCGCATGGTACCTAACTAGTCCTTAATAGCCTTGCAGACTGCTATTTATAACGCACATCAGGCTTTTGGATAAATTGATTGATTGGAGTTAAAATGCGTGGCTTTCATGTTGAGGGTTCACATAGGTGAATAAAGGAATATTAGAAAATATGGTAAAATCTGAAAATTAAAACTGGGAAAGAGAACATTGTTTTTATTACCTGTGTTTATACTGTTTGTATGATAGACCCTCACACACACACACACACACACACACACACACACACACACATTCTCATACACATGCACACATGATATAATCACAGTATCTCCAACTCATTTTGCTCTTCAAATATGAGGTTCACCCAACATTTGCCAATAGATCTGTTCATCTAATTTAATTCCTCATTGATATAGCCAGGACTAATTTCTTCAACAGTCAAATATTCAATGCAAGCAGTTTGAGCAAAATAGGAAAATGTTTTTGGCTCGTGTAATTGGGAAAATCAGGAGTGAGGCTAGCATAAAAACTATCTGGAACTATGGATTTGATAAATATCAAGAGTGTCTCTCTCACGTTCTCACACCTTTGATTTTCTCCACATGTGGTTGTGGTCTTTCTTGCTACTGATGGGGTAGATAGTGGCTCTGGGAGGCTGATGATTTGCACATCATTACCATGATTTTCTCCACGCTTCCTCCCACCCCAAATCCCTGGTCAGTGTTTTGATTAGACCACCTGGTACATGGGCATGTGCCTATTTCTGGAATAATCACTGTGGCCATGAGCATAGGGTCCTCTGAGCCATGGCATGAGCCACCCTGACACAGGCACCTGTTCCCATAGCCAGAGCATCTCACCTGCAGAAAGGCAGGAAGTGAAGGCGGCAAAGAGAACAAACATTCATGACCACCGTCATCACTTCTCCTTTTATGAAACCATATGGCTCTCCAGTGTTTCCAACATCCATGTGATCAATTCAGAACAAATTCTTACAGAATAATAGCTATGAATCACCACAACCTCCACTATCTCATACACACACACACACACACACACAATAACAGTTATTTCTTATTTCGGGGCAATTGTGCAAAGTGTTTTTTCACATTCTCTCATGTGATTCTCCTCTAAATATTCTGAAGTAGACTCTTTCTGCTTTACCTACGAGAAGACTGAAATTGTATGTGAACAGCTTGAACAATCTAACCAAAAACTACAAAGGCTATTCAGTTTTGAAGTGTGCGTAGATCAAAGACCTCACATGCAATAGTAGGAGAAGCAGTGATTGTATAGCATAGATTTTAAGCCTCTGAGGGACTTAATACCAGCAACGCTGATGGCATGGGAGACAATACCAAAAAATTGGCAATAATTAAAATGCAGTCATCAGTACATACAAGATTAGGTTCAAACGAATATGACCAAATCTGAAATAACAGTGACTTACTAAGACACAATCCTATATTTTCCTCACATAAACAAAGTCTGGGGGAGAGGGCACAGTCCATTGCTGGGACAGTGACTTGACAATCATCAGTGATCCACCCACAGTGTTTTGCTTCATGTTTCAACATGACTGTTCAGGAGGCAGCTGTAACATTCCAGTCATCAGAAAAATGTCGAGGGCACAAGAGGGGCGTGTTCCTCTTCCTTGAAAAACCCTTCCCAGATGTTGCACAGGACACTTTAGCCAGCGCATCATCATATGGCCACACCTAGCTACAAGGGGGGCTTGTACATAGAGTCTTTAGCCCATTCAGTCATGTGTGCTGCTAAAAATCTGAGATGCTCTAATAGAAGAAAGGGAAAATGGATATTGGGGCCGGAGGACAGGAGTCTCTGCCAAGAAATCTCTCTTACACTGTCCTCTGCGATATGTCACTGATGTCACTCTTGGATTACAACTCTTACTGCTCTGGCCATGTTCCTTTAAATAGTCAAAGGGCAGCTGATCCTTACCTATTACATCGAACATAAGATTCTCTTCTTCTTCGCGAGTTACTAGAGTTACACTCTGCTTTTTATTTCTGAATATAAGCAGATTGTGTCCTAACTGCTTTGTTAAGACCCACTAAGCTCTCCATACTCTCCCTCTCAAGTTTTATTGTAATGTTATATTCAACCGTAGTAAAAATGACTTTATACTACAGTAGATTGTATTTACAAATGGCTGCAAGAGTATTTCTTGTCCTGTGTTCTCATCCAGAAACTGGCCATTCCTTTATCAAGAGGTAAAGCCTATTTTCCCTCCCCTTGAAACCGGAAAAATCTGACTTTTGATGAATAGAATACAATGGAAATAATGCTGCATGTCTTCTGACACTAGATCCAAGAGTTATGGCAAAAGAGTTTCCACCAGATGCCTCCTCTGTTGGAATGCTTTACCTTGGAGCTCAGCAGCCATGCTGTGAGGAAGTCAAGCGGCCACATGGAAAGACCACAAATAAGTATCTGGCCACAACCTCAGGTGCTTGAGTTGTTCCAGCTAACTGTGAACATGTGCTATAAGAGCAGTAAGTGGGAGAGCCTCCTGATGATTACCGAGTCCAGTCTTTGGGCTATCTTCCAGCTGATACATGGTGGAGCAGAGCAAAGCTGTCCCCACTGAGTCCTGCCCAAAGTGCACATTACTGAGCATGGTACATGTGTTCATTGTTTTAAGCCACTAAATTTTGGGGTGGTTAGTTATGCAACACTAGGTAACTGGAACGTATGTATTGATAAAAACTTAGCAACGTACCTGTAAAAGTACACCAGTTAAGAACTAATTCATTCAAGGTATGAAGAGTTATCTCATCCAATCGCCTCATTTTAAAGAGGAGACAATCCTGAGTGAGTTCATTCAAGCAAGTTGCTTAAAGCCATACAATCATTTTGCATCTTGTACCCAAAAGTCACTTCTGGGTACTCTAATTCCTCCTATGCATAGTTTTTTTCATTTCCTCAGCATATCTGAAATATGATTTTAAGTTTTAGCATAACAGATTTATACTGCTAGATATGAACCATAGTTCACTGATTCTCAACTCTGACTCTGGGACACAATCACCTGTGGTTCCTCTGGAATCACAGGACCCTTTGCACCATTGCAGCCTCTTGAATGAGAGTCTCCATTTGGGAGTATGCATTTATGTACACATATACCAATTCTACGTGTAATTCATATGAGCAGACAGTGTTGAGGCTTATTGATATGGATCATGTTCCCTGGAGGGATGTTCCTTTATAACAGAAAATCACAGGTAAGAAATATTTCATACATTCAAGTCTGGATCTGTCCTCAGACCCCATTGCTTTTGTGTATATAAAACAAAATGGAATATGAACAGCCCATATTTGACAAAAAATAAAAACAGCAGAGCATATCAGATAAAAATAAAAAGAGAAGAGTTATTCTATCATAAGATCCCATTCTATATTACATTTTTCTAAGAGTCTTCTGTGCATTAGTCCTTACCTGGTTCAATTCAGTTCAACACACTAGCCAGGAACTCTGTTTGGCAAGGGGATTTCAAAAATGAAAAAGACCTGCCAGTTTAATGAAGAAGGTTTTCAGGAAGTTGGCAATTTCAGATTTATGTGACAAAGCCATAACACTATTTAGGCTGCCACGGGATCACAGAACTAAGGCTCTTATTCCAAACTAGAAGCACTTGAAAGAATTCATAGAGGAGACGATACCTAAAAGGACTCTGAAAGCGTCAATCATAAATGTTATCTGGGCAAAGAAACTTGGGCATGTTATTCAAGAGGACAGTAGTATAGTACAGGGTCAGCAAACTCTGGCACAGGAGCTACATCTGGCCCACTACCTATTTTTGTAAATACAGTTTTATTTGAACATATTCATGCCACATTGTCACAGCAGAATTTAGTTGACTGGACATATGGTATGCCCCGCAAAGCCAAAGGCATGTACCATCTGGGACTTCCCAGAAAAAGTTTTCTGACCTCTCATATAGAGAGGATGATAATATCTGAAATACCACTGTATATTCAAGGAATTTAAAGAATTCAATATAATAAAATATAATATTAAAAGCAGAGAAAAATAGGTTTGAGTCTGGAATCTTAAGCCGGAAACGTGAAGAATTGTTTGTGTTAGGTTAAGGTGCTTGTGTTTTATTCTTTCTGTCGTGGAGAACAGATTGTGAGTTTAGAGGAGCAGAGTGATATGGTCAGATTTTAGCAAGATCGCTCCGGCTACATTGTGGAGATATTTAAGAAATGCGAGATAGCAAATGAAAGACCAGTTAAGAAGGGAGATATTTTGAGGACCTGAAGTAGTACAAAGAAAAGGGATGAATAGGAGGGGCTCTATAGAAGCTCTTTAGTAAGTATAATTAGCAAGATTTGCTGAAACTTCTCCCTCTTCATTTTCAAATACGTCTGCTAATTTTTGTCACTCCTCCCTTCAAAAGGTGAAACCTAATTACCCTTCCATTGAACCAGACCTGGGGACTCCTTTCTAACCAATACAATGTGGCAGAAGTGATGATATATGGCTTCCCAGGCAGAGTCATAGAGAACGTAACTCCCTCCTGACCATCTTTGCTCTAGAAGAAGCTAGCCACCGTACCATTAGTACTCAAGCAGCCCTAGGAGAGTTGCACGGGAAGAGGAACTGAGGCCTTCCGCAAACAGCCAGCACCAATTTGCCAGCAATGTGAGTGAGCCACCTGGGAACCACTGAAGCCTTCAGGCGACTGCAGGACCAGCCAACATCTTGACTACAACCTCATAAGAGATCCTGAACCAAAATCCAGAAACACACTCCACAGGCAGTGTAGGCATCTCAGAAGGTGAGAGGCCCCAGGGCACAGGGCTGTCAGCTTTTACAGAGGTGGGTAATTTCATAGGCTAATGAGGATTATTCCACTATTTTGGAGAAGGGGTGGGGATTTTCGGGAATTGGGCCACCGCCTACTTTTTTGGCCTTTTATGGTCGGCCTCGGAACTATCATGGCGCCTGTGGGTGTGTCACTTAGCTTGCTGCTGTATTTCAATGAGTGTGTACTGAGGCTCAAGGTCTAGTGGAAGTCAACTCGTCTGCCATTTTGGACCTAGTTGGTTCTTACCAGTTTATGTTGTGTCCTCGACGGCTATGTCACTCTTTTAAAGTTTGTGCCCTGCCCCCTCCTGTCTCACTGACTCACAAAAACTGTGAGAGAAATGTTTATTGCTGCTTTCAGCCACTGATTACAGGGATCAGTTATTACATAGTAATAGATAATATATCATCGTTGATTGAAGTGAGAAATGCAAGAAGGGAAAAACAATTAGGGGAAAAAAGTGCTATGTGCCATATTAACCATGCTGATTTCGAAGGTCTCTTGGAAGTGCCAAATGAACGTGTTGAGTAGAACTTCCATGTTCTCCTCTAGTCGGACACTTGGGAGAGGGCAGAGATTATACCAGTATTCCCTGAGGTACCTATCTGTTCTAATGTACAATTTCCAAACTCTCTTCAGTTCTATTTTTATTTTAGTGAGTTTATCTTCATTCACAGCAAGCTGTTTGGTCCTCACTCTTGGCTTCTGTGCCCATTGGTGTGTAACATCTCATGGTTCAGCAAATAACTGTTATAAAAATGAAACATTTCAAACAGAAGAGAACTTGGAAAGATAAGACCTCCAGCCTTCTGGCTTATATTCAAGTCCCATGGTAGAGAAACAAGGCTCTCAACCAATAACCAATGTACCTGGAAGCTAGAAATGGTTTCCATGGAGAACCAAATTACAGACACTAGACACTATCAGTGAGACATAGGAATTCAAACCCCAGGGTTTGATAATATTTTCCTTAGCTACTCTAAACATATTCAAATGCAATGTCCTCCAGCTGGAATCTGCTTGGATATGGGCAAGAGATAAGGCCAGTGAGGTTGGTGAAGTGTCCAAATGTATGCATACTAAAGATAGGAAATGGCCCTATGCTGTTGTATTCCTAGGCTCGGCTTCTAGCTTCTAGCATAAATTTGTTCCTAGCACCATACTTGAATGTCAGCAGAATTACTCTCCACCACAGTTGAACGCACGGGAATAAAAAAATATATAGTTAAATATTTCTGTATCAACAAGGAACATCTACAGAAACTGGACTTACTCTAGTTCATAGGAGATTAAATTTGGGACTCATCAACAAGAAAAACATATACAGTATCTCAAATACCGTCATGGATTCAAGAAAATGTAAATATTAAATAATAATTTTTAAAATTAGTATTTACCCTTTAAAGTCTCTAAAACTTGGACATTTGTAGCTCTTTGTGTTTACATGTTTAACAAACATTTAAGTCACCACTATTCATGAAGCATCATGGTAGGCATGTAGGGCACAAGGTTGCTAACACAAAATACTTCCTGGAGTAACTGATGATCTCAACAGATTGAAATGCGTCACCTTTTCCTATTATTAGGGGAACTCAGTTTTTCATGGTCACAAAATTCAATACACACACACAAAATTTCAAAGAAAAACAGAATCATTCCTCTCTGTGTCAGACATGATGAGTTCTGTTGCTCCCCTTACAGCCACAGACTTTTCTGCCAAGTTTAGAACAACAACACACGCAACCTCACCTGTCTGTAAACTTTGTTTGCCATCCTCTCCCTGCACCAGTATAATTCCTCCATCTTTTTGAGTCTGATTTTCTCTTCTAAAAAGAAAATCATTCTAAGAAAATCATTACTGAATTATTGAAAGACCCTTTTATCCTGGATAAAAGGTTAAGCCTGCTCTGTGGTTTTCAAGGGGCTGGGTAGTGAGCAGGATTTCACATCCTCAGTAGACCCAAAAGTTAGTGTGTCCTTTAAATACTGAGTACAGGACGGAAGCAGTTTCTCACCATAGTGGGAGATGGATGTGGTCAGCAAGGGGAACTTCAGCCTGACTTTAATCAGTTGTCATCAGAAAAGAACACAGAGATCTTACTATCCGAAATTAGTGATGCTATTAGAGCCTACTTTATCCTAAGAACTGCCATTGAATTAGGACCATCCCATCTGACTTTAATTTTCCTGGTAAAACAACAGCAGAATATTCCTGAGGTCCCTGTGTAGCTTTGAAAGACAGTACCCCGAGCAGCTAAGTAAGGGGCTTGCAGGGTTGTCCAAGAAAGGTAGAACTGACAGCTAGCTCCCTAATCTGTTCAGATAGAACTCCTATGAGACTAAATCATAAAAAGGACATAGCACATACTCACTAGGGCACCCCTCCTTTCAAGCCACACTCCCTTCCCCCAACATCGAGCAATACACACATAGCACTACATACAATTTTGATTGGATTGCAAAATGGGTTAAAGTCCGAATCCACAGATAGCAAATAGCAAAGGCAATCATCCCTAACAGTCTTCAAACATGCCAAATGGGAAGTTCTTTCAGACAGACCTACACAGAGAATGATTTTTTTAAAAAACATATGTGTTCCGACAGAATTGTTTTTATGAGTGTATACCCAATTTCCTCTGAAAGACTCTCCTGAGGTACTTTTTGAAGACTGGAGGAAAATGAACAAAGGGTTCTTGTGGTTTATTAGAGAAAAACATATTTAAAAGATCTCAAAGGGAAGAGGAATTTTTCACATTTGAAGTATAATAAGGATTTAAAAACAAAACCTCTATGATATTCATAGATTGTCCAAAGATTTGTGTTTGTTTGAATCCCAGGAAAAGGCAAATTTTAAGTTACACAATCAAGAGTTTCTTGGACATTATAAATAATAAAGTTTATTATAATTTCTATTTTGTCTTTGCTGCCCATATTTGCATTATAACTATGCACCTTACAAATATATCTATTTTCAGAAAACAGAAGCTGTACTCGTGGAGCTGGTTATTTTTAAAAGTACTTTGTGTTCCAGAGAAGTGCTATGACTTGTTCTCAACTCACGTAAAGAAAGAATGTGTGTATGAAAAAGCATTTGCTCTCTATTCTTAATTAAGTTGTTAGACACTACATGTTGAAACTCCTGACAGGGACAAAGGGCTGAAGGAAACTTGCAAGGACCTAGCTCATAATTCAAGGAGGTCTCACTGCATTATGCTATGAGGCTGTGAGGTTACGGTACAATCGCATGAGCAATCGTATTTGTTGTCATAAATCAATGAATAATGCTTTTGTTAATTATTTGTTGAGTCTCACTTTTGGTTTTGCACAGAACTTTAGCTTTGGAATGATTTAGAGACATAAAACAGCACCACACCCTCATTAGGTCATAACTGCTTTCTAACTAGATCTCTGGAACATTATTTATGTAAGTAGACTTATTAGCCTCATTAGCAATGAAGTAATCATATTTGTTATTCAAAGTTCAACATGGTGTACTTTTGGCTTTTTGTCAGTTTTAGATGAGAGGAGAAATCTTGGCATTTATCTAAAATGCTTGATATGACATAAGATATTGTATCTTTCCTCGAACCACATTCTATTATTTCCACATGCACAATAAATGGACTCTTCTGGAATAGAATATATGAAAGTAGAAGAGGAGCAGATTAGGCAGTTATCAAAGGGGACTGCATAACGTGGCTTAGGTGGACTGATGCCCCACCTTAACAATTTAACTTGGTTTCAGGAAGTCTTAGGTGGGGTAACAATTGGTCAGCATATTTAACAAAGTCTTGAGGGGGAAAGTCTACTATGACATAACCAGAGAAACAAAAGGGTAAGAGTTCGTTATCAAAGGAGGTAAAGAGAAAGAAGTGGGAAGACTGGATGGACAAAGTACCTCTAGCTACACTGTACTAGGAGGAGTTGCCTTGCTCCAATTATTCAACAATATTTGTCAAATACCAACTACTTGCAAAGCATTGTACTAGGTACTTGATGCCTTAAAGTTCAGGTTCTAAGGAGGAATAAAAAGCTGATATTAAGCACTTGTATCTACATATTATTTAACTTGACAGCAATCATATACGGTGAATATTGATATTCCCTTTTTCCATAGGTTCAGAGAAGGTAGCTAATTTGCTCTAGATCAAACCCCTACATAAAACTATAAATCTTGGACTTGTGATTTGAACAGGTTCTTCACCAAATATCCACACAGTTTATCAATGAATCAAATTCACAAATATTGTATAAAATAACTGACCTTTGTACTCAAAACTAATAATACTTGATTTTTCAGCCACAGATGGATTTGAGCATCTAATGATACAAAGATAAAAATATCATGTGATACTGAGGATGTTCACCGTTGAACATCTACTTTTGTACGGCAAACGTGAAATTCATGGTAAGAACAGCAGATATGCAAATGTATAAAAGGAATTTAATACCTAACGTAGGCCCCATTGGGTTTGATGTTTTATCCAGCTATTACTAGGAAATTCAGAAAATTTCAGAGAACTCTACGTTATCTTGGCTGTAAAATGAACTTCCTCAAGACTTACCCTGGGGTTGATGTTAAGTTGTTAAGCTTTGAGTAGGGAAGTAAGAAGATTTATGCCCATGGTACTTAGCTATAAGTAGGAGGGAGCTGTCTATCTCTGAATCATGAAACAGCTCAGTTTAATGGGTCTAAAACTGGCCCTTGCTCTGGCTGTAACTTGTCCCATTTAATATCTGGTCATGTTCCAATCCCTACTGGCAACTGGCTGAGAGTGAAGCAGTTTCTGGTAGGGACTGTCGCACCTCAGAGTGCCTTCCCATGTCATTCTGGAAAACGGGAAACTCGGAGGGATTGTCTTTGACCCTCCTGTGCCTAGATATGCCACAACAGCTGTCTTAGTTTGTTCAGGCTGCTACAATAAAATACCATAAACTGGATGTCTTCTAAACAGAAATTTATTTCTCACAGTTCCACAGCTAGGAGTCCACGATCAGGGTGACTGCATGGTCGTGTTCTGGTGAGAGCCCTCTTCCAGTTGCAGACTGCTGACTTACTGTGCCCTCACACGGTGGAAGGAATGAGGGAGCCTGACCTGATCACCTCCCAAAGACCCCACCTCCTAAATACCAACACCTTGAGGGTTAGATTTTAATATGTACACTTGGAGGGAAGCCTAACATTCAGACTATAGCAACAGCCTTTCTATTCTGTAGCTAAAACACCATGAGAAATGTGGGACTTTGCTCTGAAGCTTGTCATGTCCTTAGTCTCCATCTAGGAAATGGGACACAGATTCTCTTAAGTTTCTGATCCCCTAATTTAAGAAGACACTATGTAATTTCATCCCTCCCCTCAGACTTCATCTGTGGGTGAAGGTGACTGTTGGGAAGGAGAGGTAGGATGTCTTCTTCTAACTCTGTATAGAATATTTTTCTTCTCTCCTTCCCCGAACAGAAGCTATTTCATATCGCATGGGGAGGGAGGGACATATGCTAGTCCTTGCTGGCCCAGGTCATTTGAGCTTAAAGGGTAGAATTTTGCCACCTTGGTTATCTTGTCTATTCTGACAGCTCCATCCCCAGCCTACAGCAATGGTGGCTCTAAGAGCCAAATCGACGAGGGAAAAGTCACAGAGTCAGAGTGTATGAGAGAAGAATTAAATACCTGGAATCATATTATATTTCTACCATCATTTGTCTCTAGAAACTGAATGATTGTACTCAATCAGTAAGGCAGATACTAATGAATTTTAAATGCAATCAATTTTAAACTGGGATTACTATATCCCAGGCACTTGGATGAAAAAAGAAATATCGGTCAGTCACTCCGATGTTTCTAGGTATTTAGTATTGTATATACTATAAAAATACCTGCGTCTATTCCCATCCTGGGGACTGTTTGGAGGGCTGTGTACACCAATTTTATGGAATAGGTTATTTTTAATTTTGAAACCAGAGTAGTAATAAACAGCATCCTTAAAGAAACCAGAAGGGTAGGGAAAAATAACATAATTTGTGAGAAATTTAAGAAAAGTGTACATATTGACTTATTTTTCTCTTTCACAATTCACTCTACCTGATGGGATGGCTAGCTGCATTTTTAATTTGGCTGTGATATTTGATTTAATATAGTAATTTTATAAGGAAATAAATTTGATGCGGGGACTTTTCTTATGAATCGGAACTACTTCTACATGATTAAGTTCTTGTGATTATTTATTTTAGATGTAAGAATCAGAAAATGTCCAAAAATACACAAATTTTCTATTCACTTGTTTCATTTTTATTAAATTGGATTCTTCTAGAAGGCCTGATGCTACACTAGCCTCAAATAGGTCATATATCAGAGAAAGTCAATAATACCCTGATGATCTAATCGGTTACATCCTAAAATTTCTGCAAACTTCTTGTGTAATAAATATTTTGACAGACACACATATTTTATGTTTTGTGAGAAACGCAGTCTTTTTTAGGGGACAGATATTTTTTAAAGGCAAAAAGTGGTTTATGTCATAATCAATTACTCAGCTACAGCTTTAAAATGGTTATTTATAAATTGCTTAATATGGTTGCCAAGTTTAATGGTTGTTTTCATTATTTATTAGATTAATGTTGTAAACACAGTATTGATCCAAAGGGCAATGCGTTTCATAAAATATATCTAACCGTAAAATTGAGCAGTAAAAGTTGAAATATAAAAACTCCTAGATCCGTTTCATAGTACCCTTAGAAATGTGTGTAAACTTGTGTGTTTGAGTTATAGACATGAGGGGCAACTTAAATATTAGATGCACGTATTGTCAAACTGTCATCATTAGGGGCAATTATCCTACTGAACATGTTTAAATTCTGTACTTTTTAGGAAAATATTTTGATTTAGAATATTCTGCTTAATTAAAATATAATTTCATATATGCAAGGGATATATTGAATTACAACATTTGAAATTACATTGCCTGAAACTCTTAAATTTGTGAATGCTGAAACTCAAGAGAATGAAAAACTTGCCCAGAGCATCATAATGTGTAATTAATTCAAGATTTTTTCCACTCTACACACATCCTGTTATTCCTAACCACACACAATTTGGTGCCGTTTTTTCTTTTTTAATTTTTTATTTTAATGGTAAGTTATTATAGCATTTCTCTTCCTTTGGATAAAGTTTCATTCCTAACACAATTTGTTTTGTGTATCAAATCACTGTAAAAGTATTATAATTAAATACACGTATTTGAGTGGTCTATGAGGGATTCCAAGTACTTATAAAAATCTGAATCATATCCAAAATGTCTCTTGCATAGACCTTCTTTCTTTTCTCACTGCTAACTTAGTGCCGACCCTCTTAACTTCTTGTCTACATACGACAATGGTCGCCTAACTGGTCTCCCTCTCCAATCAATACTATACACGACTGCTAGAGCTATTGCCATTCCCCGGCTGTAAAACATTGACTTCTTAGTGCTTGGAATAAATAACCAATTACTTAGCCTACATATAAAGTGCCCCATTATATGACCACAACCTATATTTTAACCTTCTCCCTCTACGTCCACCCTCATGTGCAGCTATCTATCTACTAATTCTCACGTTTGCCTGGTATATTCTTCCAGTTCTATCAGTCTTGGATCAAGTTCCCTCTTTCATCTGAAATGATCTAATAGATTCAGCGTTCAGACTAAATCTCTCTTTCCTACAAACCACAGATATCACCATTCAGAATTCATCTTCTTTCCTATACTGTCACAAGATTATTTAAATCATAGCACATATTACAGTCTTCTACTAAGTTTCTTCATGGACAGCTGTCTCCCTCCCTAGAATAAGGACATATGGAGGCAAGAGAAAAAGTCCACCTTGTTTCAGTTAATCTATGGTGTTTTCAATAACAAATGTGTGCAGACTGAATTGACTTGGCTAAAAACTTGGGCGACTTTTAAATAAGTTACATTATGCTTATTTTTGTCTCCTTAAAATGCTAGATCATATAATTTATGTTTTCAGATGATTTAGGGAAAAATTCACTAACATTTTTGTATTGGGTTATTATGCCCTCAGGAACCACTAAGGCATGTCAAGTTCTTTGTCTCTAGAGCGCATGGCTACAAACTGCAGAGATTTGATTCAGAAAGTTCTATATCCTCTGACTCTTTCCGCCAGTGGCCTTATTTTAATCTATTGCCTGTGGGGAGGCCTGAAGATGTCACTCTCTCTCTCCTAGAGAAAAAACGTCAAGGTTTTTGTAGCAGCAGTTTGCTTGTGAGACTTACTGCCCTTCCTGGTTGGTGGATGTTCCTGAAATGCTGTAGAATGTTGGCACCAGAGAATCAGATATTTTCTCTGAGAAGTAAGAAATAACTTGTTAAAGTATGGGCAAGAAGAGTTGAAACTTGGCTTCTGATAGTCCCATTTCTCACTGGGATGGATGTTCTCATTTTCAGAGTGTAGGAGAAACTGGACGAGGGGGCTAGCGCTCCTGGGAGTGAGGGATAATCATGTCACACATGCCGGGGCCCATTCCCTCACCCCCCTTCATGCGCACAGAAATGGAGCGGAACTTCTTTCTGGTGGTGGACACCCTAAGCCCAGCAGCCTCGCGATTATTGCTTCCTTTTCAATAGAAACAGATATTGTTTCACTACTGTTTGTTGGTTGAAAGGTCATGGCGCATTAGGTCACTGAAGCCCTCAAGGGAGGTAAAATAC
Source organism: Monodon monoceros (assembly GCF_005190385.1). Classification (NCBI taxonomy): domain Eukaryota; kingdom Metazoa; phylum Chordata; class Mammalia; order Artiodactyla; family Monodontidae; genus Monodon; species Monodon monoceros. Next base: position 31,378,867 of record NW_021703767.1, read on the forward strand.
AGCCAGGGTGAAAACACAGTGCCAGCTGAGGGAACAGCAATTTGATTTTCTATAGGAATTTCCAACTACTTTCTACTTCTCCATGTCCTGCCCTCCTCAAAGTTATAACTTCTGGATTCAATAATAGCTACTGTTCATTTCGTTTTGGCTTTTCCTGTACTTTTCCAAGCAGCCTCCGTTTTTCCAAGGGGATGTCTCTCTCTCCCTTGAAAGTTACAAGATGTACTGATTTCATCTGAGCAACTGGAATAGTACAACAATAATTTTGCTTTAGGCTTTTGGGTTTTGTCCTACAAAATTTGTACTTAAGACATCTTTTCAGAATTTTCCTCATGAACAAAAATCATTCCAGGTGGCATTTGGGAGCACAGGAAGCACATACACAGAGGGAAAGAGAGGAGCCCGTTTGTTCTCCTCCTACATTTCCTGCTGGAGCTCAGCTCACGCTTGCCTGCCAGAGCAAATGTTTTTCCGAGCAGTTTTCATATGGTCATAGATTTGAGGTCAGCCACCGCCTCTCTGCTTCTTTTAAAAACTGCTTTCCATATAAATGATTACAAGCCCAGAAGTCTAGAATTTTTTCTTGTTCTGTTTTTATTGCCAACACACAGCGACCTTACATAAGTCACTAATACTTGCGCCTCAGTTTCCTTCTTTGTCAAACGGAGAGGATCCCTGGCCTCCTGCTCCATGGCATTGATGTAAAGATCAAGTGAGACCATGAAAGAAAAACGTGCAAATCTCTAAAACACCAAATATAACAATGAGATAATTTATGTGACCATATTTGTAAACTCTAAAGTGATATATGAGTAATTATGCTTTTGATTAAAATTGCTCCCTAAGAGTCCTGAGAACATTCGCTAACCCTCAAGGGCATGAAGGGTAATACTACACATTTAATTGCTACTTTTCCATCCTTGCTAAACTACACTCGCCTCCTGCATGCCCTTCCAGAAGGCTTTTTTCTCACGATGGCTCAGCCAGCTTTTTGCCTGAGGCCATAAAATCAAGCCTTTTATACCTTAAATGCAAATACCTGGGTTCAGGAAATACAGGAACATTCCTGGAAACTCATGCAAAATATCTTTACTGCCCTCATTCTCTGGAACCCAGAAGCCCTCACGTTATTTGGAGATATATGTTTCCGAAAGAAGGTGGCTATTGAAAGCTCATATGGCATGCGGAGCAGTGAGCGGAAGAAAAAAAGTCACCTTCCTACATCTCCCCAGTTGGAGCACCAGTTATTCTTCTGGAAAATTACATTGCAAAAAATTCTGTGAAGGCTTCAAGTTCATCTTGCTCTTTATATCTAAAGAAGCTTTATGTGTATGGAGAGCCTGGTATTTTCCTCGCAAATTTTGGTCTGAAGAGATATGGTTGCCTCCCTGCCATGTGGTAGTGCTAAAGCAATGCTAACAGACCTAAGCAAATAAAAACTTGGAGGTGAATACTCTCATCTGTTTACCAACCTCACATCAAAAATAAAAGACAAGTCCCAGGACTTCTCTGGCTGTCCAGTGGTTAGGACTTTGCCTTCCAATGCAGGGGATGCGGGTTCAATCCCTGGTTGGGGAGCTAAGATCCCGCATGCCTTGGGGCCAATAAACCAAAACATAAAACAAAAGCAATATTGTAGCAAATTCAATAAAGACTTTAAAAAATGGTTCCCCGGTAAAGAAAAATACAAGGCAAGTCCCAACAACATGCATCTGATTTTTTGTTTTGTTGTATTTTGTTTTAATATACTTTATTTTTAAAGAGTAATTTTAGGTTCACAGTAAAATTGAGCAGAAGGTATAGAGGTTTCCCATATACCCCCTGCCTCGACATATTCATAGCTTCCCCCATTAACATCCCCCCACCAGGGAGGTGTATTTGTCACAACTGATGAATCTACATTGACAATTCATTATCACCCAAAGTCCATAGTTTACATTAGACTCACTCTTGGTGCTGTATATTCTAGGGGTTTCAAAAAATATATAATGACATGTATCTACCATTATAGTATCACACAGAGCAGTTTCACTGCCCTAAAAATATCTTTATTCTGCCCACTCATCCCTTCCCCCACCAGCCCATGGCAACCACTGATCTTTTTACTGTCTCTATGGTTTTTTTCTTAGCCAGAGTGTTATATGGTTGGAATCATATAGTACATAGCCATTTCAGACTGGATTCTTTCCCTTAGTAATATGCATTTAAGGTTTTATAATGTCTTTTCATGGCTTGATAAATAATTTCTTTTCAGTGATAAATAATATTCCGCAGTCTGGAAGAAGCACAGTTTATCCATTCACCTACTGAAAAACATCTTGGTTGCTTCCAAGTTTTTGAAATTATGAATGTGTACTTATTGCCATTTTGCTAACTGTTTTCTGGAAGTTTTGTAGCTCTTCTCTGTTCCTCCACTCTTCTCTTGCTCTCTTCCCTTGTGATTTGATGACTATCTTTAGTGTTATGTTTGGATTTCTCTCTATTTTTTGTGTATCTATTATAGGTTTTTAGATTGTGGTTACCATGAGGTTTATATATAACCACCTATGTATACAGTAGCCTATTTATTGATGACCTCTACCAGAGGTGTGTTGAACTATCTTCAGTTTAAATGTATTTTTTCTTTTCTCTGTTGAGCTTGGTTGATTTTTACTACTCTGTCATCCAGATTGCCAAATCGTCCTTCTTAATCCTCCCTTTAGCCTATTAGTGGCAGGAGCTGGCCCCACTAAGCTGGAGCCGTGCATGCCACTGGGCTGCACAGCGAGCCAGGCTGGGGGCCAGCCCCAGCTACCAGCGCACCTACAGTAGTTGGTCCAGAACAACAGAAGGGCCCATGTAGACCACATAGGGGACACCTTCTGAGCATCTAGCTCTGGTGTTCAGAGGGGAACATGCTGCTGGGCCTCATAGAATGTTTCCTACGTAAAGTCTCTTCTCCAAAATTAGGAGATGTAACAGACCTACCTAATACATAGAAATAAATTAGGAAAATTAGGCAAAACAGAGAATTAGGCAAATTAAGGAGTCAAAGGAATATGTTCCAAAAGAAGGAACAAGACAAAAATTCAGAAAAAGAACTAAACAAAATGGAGATAAGCAATCTACCCAAAAAAAGAGTTCAAGGTAAAGATTATAAAGATACTCACTGATATTAGGAGAAAAATGGATGAACACTTGAACAAAAAACTAGAAAATACCATTGATCCTTGAACAACATGGGTTTAAACTGTGTGGGTTCACTTATAAGCAGATTTTTTTTCAATAGACACTACAGTACTACATGACTGTGGTTGATTGAATCAGCAGATGCAGAACCACAGATACTGAGGGCTGACTATGAGACTTGAACATCTGCAGATTTTGGTATCTATGGTAGGTCCTGGAACCAATTCCCCCATGGATACCAAGGGATGACTGAAGAAAGGAACCAATCAGAATTGAACAATACAATAACTGAAATTTGTAAAATGCATCTGCTTTTGAATTGGCCTAGAGGGTAGGTTATTCTAGAACCTGCTGACACTGGCATTGTTGTTTCCTCCATTCAGAGAGCTTCAAAGGTTTGTCACACTGTTTCAGATCTATTTTCAGTCAGTAGGTACAATATCACTATGATTGGTATTTTATATTCCTCATTTAAATACAAAAAAACAAACAAACATCCTACTAGGTAAACTGTATTTGTTACTTTTCACCTTAAAGTAATTTTAAGTAAATCAAGGCTTTACATCAAGAAATGTACTTAACTTTTACCCCAACGTGACAGAATACACATTTTTCTCAAGTGCACATGAAACATTCTCCAGGATAGATCATATGTTAGGCCATAGAACAAGTCAATAAATTTAAGAGTATTGAAATCGTATCAAGCATCTTTTCCAAATACAGTGGTATAAAACTAGAAATAAATTACAAAAAGAAATCTAAAAAATTCACAGGGCCTCCCTGGTGGTACAGTGGTTTAGAATCTGCCTGCCAGTGCAGGGGACACAGGTTCGAGCCTTGGTCCGGGAAGATCCCACATGCCGCGGAGCCACTAAGCCCATGCGCCACAACTACTAAGCCTGCGAGCCACAACTACTGAAGCCCGCATGCATAGAGCCCGTGCTCCACAACAAGAGAAGCCACCTCAATGAGAAGCCCGTGTACCACAACGAAGAGTAGCCCCCGCTCTCTGCAACTAGAGAAAGCCCATGCACAGCAACGAAGACACAACACAAACAAAAATGAATAAAATAAAATAATTTTTAAAAATTCACAAATATGTGGAGACTAAACTCTGTGCTACTGAATAATCAATGGGTCAGAGAAGAAATCAAAAGAGAAATCAAAAAATACCTTGAGACCAGTGAAAATGGAAATATAACATACCAACACTTATGGGATGCAGCAAAAGCAGTTCTAAGAGGGAAGTTCTGATAAATACCTACATCAAGAAATGGTAAAAATCTCAAACAATCTAACCTTACCCCTCAAGGAACTAGAAAAAGAAGCCCAAAGTTAGTAGAAGAAAGGAAATAAAGATCAAAGTAGAAATAAATGTGAGACTAAATAGGGAATAGAAAAGATCAATGAAACTAAGCTGATTTTTTGAAAAGGTTAACAAACTTGACACTTTTAGCTAGACTTACAATAAAGAAAAATGGGGACTCATAAAATCAGAAGTGAAAGAGGAGACATTACAACTGACAGCACAGAAGTACAAAGGATCATAAGAGATTACCATGGACAATTACACACCAACCAATTGGACAACTTAGAATAGATAAATTCCTAGAAATATACAGCCTACCGAGATTTAGTCATTAAAAATTTTTTAAATCCGAAGAGACCAATTATTAAGGAAATTGATCAATAATTTTAAAAACTCCCAACAAATAAAAGTACAGACCCAGATGACTTCACTGACGAATTCTATTAAACATTTAGAGAAGAATCCATAGCATTCCTTCTCAAACTCCTCCAAAAAATAGAAGAGGAGGAAACACCTCCAAACTGATCTTACCAGGTCAGCATTACCCTTGTACCAAAACCAGACACGGACACCACAAGAAAAAGAAAAAAATTACAGGCCAATATCCCTGAGGAACATAGATGCAGAAATCCTGAACAAAATACTAGCAAACCAAATTCAATAATACATGAAAACAATCACATACCATGATCAAGTGGGGTTTATTCCAGAGACGCAAGGATAGTTCAACATCTGTAAAATAAATGTGATACACCACGTTAACAAAATGAAAGATAAAAATCATATAATCTTAATAGATGCAGAAAAAGCATAGACAAACTTCAATCATTTATGACAAAAACTCCCAATGAAGAGGGTGCAGAGGGAACATATCTCAACATAACGAAGTCCCTATATGACAAGCCTACAACTAACATCATACTCAGCAGATTATGAGATTAGGATTAAAACAAGAATATGCCCACTCTTGCCACTTTTATTTAACATAGTGTTGGAAGTCCTAGATAGGGCAATTAGGCAAGTAAAAGACACAAAAGTTGTCAAAATCAAAAAGAAAGAAGTAAAACTGTCCCTATTTGCATATGACATGATACTACATGTAGAAAACCCTAAAGACTCCACCAAAAAATTTAGATCTAATACATTCAGTACACTTGCAGGAATCAAAATCAATATACAAAATCCGTAGGGACCAAGGTGATTAGACATTTGCAAATGCAACTTTTTTTGAAATTTCTCTTTCTGAAGCTCGTTATTACTGTATAGAAACACTACTATTTTCTTCAGCAGCTCTGTTGCCTAAACAAATCTCTGCCATGACTTTGAATTTCTATAGCCTGACCCTCAACATCTATCCCAACCTCATTTCTTCCTGTATCACTCTGTATATCCCATCATACAACTTCCTCATCTTATGTCTAATCACCTCGGTCCCTGAGCATGGAAAGATTCTCCACTTCTCTCATTCTATTGAAATACTTCCAGACCCATCTCAAATATCACAACCTCTCTTCTTTTATTCCATCTATTCAGAAATAATTGTTCTTTTCCTAATGTGTCAACAGACTATTCATTGCAATTCTTTGGTACTTATGTAGTTGTAACTTGTGTTTAAAATTAGGTGTTTACATGCCTGCCTCTCCCACTATATAGGAAATTCATCGAGAAGAGTGAAGAGTTAGCCACCACTTACTGCACCAAGAGTTCAGACTCCAATCCAGACAGACCTGGTTTGAATCTCAATTCTGCCACTTATTATTTGTGTATCTATAGGCAAATTGATTAACCTTTCTTGGCCTCAACTTTGTTTTCTTTTTTAGAAAATTAAAATATTATCTACCTTTCAGATTTATTGTAATAATTAAATGACACAACATTCAAAGAGCATCCACATTTAGGACACTGTAATCAAAGCTTGTTGAACTTGGGGTAAATGATAGCAGTAATGAGAAAGAAGGCATTCTAGGTTGGGAAAAAAACAAAAACAAAAACAAGTTCAGGTACCTAGGCAGGAACAGCCATGCCCCAGGACCACTAAGCAGGCTTTTGTGGCCAGAACAGAGAGTGCTTGGGAAAGTGGACAACTACTTTACATAGTTTGTGTGAGATCATATAGTTAAGTCAGGTTAAGGTTTTTTTCGAAGAGGAGAGGGGTATGATTTGGGATTTGAGAATAATCAGTCTGATTGCTATACACTGAAATGGTTGACACAGATAAGGCATAAAGCGAAGGAGACCTGAAAAGGGTGATTGACAGAATTTGGAGATCAATAGATATATCCAGTGTGCCAATTATTGCTTACTTTCATTTGCTCTAGATTTAACCTCTCCTAGGGGAGCTTCAAGGAGTGTCTACATGTTGTACTTTCTAACCTAGACATGTGCTAAAGCCATGCTCACTGTAACAATATGCTTTGTTTTTTGTAGAATTGTTTTCCTTTTCTCAGTTGAGATCATTCTAGATCAAGGAGTCACATATGTGCTAACCTCTCTTCAAATGATTTCTTTTTTCCAACTTTGTTGTCCTTCCAGCTGTTTACAAGTGTAGATACTGTATACGATATATAGAGGAAAATTAACCATTCTCACAATAGTATTTTAAATATGGTTTGCTTTCAATGTTTCCTAATTTATTTATCCATTTGACAAATTTTTATTAAATGCTTATCACATGCTGAGCATTGTACTGATCAATTAAAAAGAAAAAAAAACTAGTTAATGGACATACCAAACCCCTACTCTCATGGAAGAGGTTGAGTCTATTAGAAAATTAATCAAGAATTACCCTATTCAAATCATTTACAACAATGTCAGATTTGCTCAAGCAATAATACCAGGATACCTTAATCTCAACTTCAGTCTCCTAATTTGCCATTTATTTTGTTCCCTATCTGTAAGAATTCTTCTGAAAATAATATCTCCTCACTCAAATTCTCATTATATCTCAGATACTTGGAATTTTAGGTGTGGAAGTATATACAAGGGTATATGAAAGTCTAAATCCATTATAGTTATTGCTTCTCCCTTTTCCACATGTGTATCAGGTGGCAGGAAACAGGCAACATTCCTGGGCGGGGGCTGGGGGTGCATCAATGATTTTAATATAAATCATAATGGATAGAAGAGGTGGAGAGTAGCCTTTAAATTACAAGCACAGAGATGCCTAAGCATGAATCCACACTCTGTCACTTTTAGTCTGTGACCTTGAGCAAGTTCCTAAACATTCCCAAGCAGAGTTTATCGAATTCTCATCTATAAACTCAAAGGGGTAAAATATGATCAAACAATATAATTTACGTAGAGTGTCTTGTACAGTACCTAGCACCCAAAGGTATCTATTTTTATTATTAATATTTCAGTTTTTGAGATGAGTTGAGTTGAAGTCAATATGCATTAAGAACAGTAAGAAGGAAATTCTGCCTTGGTGAATATGCAACAACATAGATGAACCCGGAAGATATAATACTAAGTGAAATAAGCCAACCACAGAAGGATAAGTACTATATAACTCCACTTACATGAGGTATCTAAAGTAGTCAAACTCATAGAAGCAGAGAGTAAAATGCTGGTTGCCAGGGGCTGAGGGAGGAGGAAATGGGGACTTGTTTTCAGTGGGTATAAGTCTCACTGTGTAAGATGAGTAAGTTCTAGAGACCTGCTGTACCACATAGTGCCTATGCTTAACAATGCTGGGCCGCGCACTCAAAATTTTTGTTAAGAGGGTGGATCTCATTTTAAGAGTCTTTAGGGGCTTCCCTGGTGGCACAGTGGTTAAGAATCTGCCTGCCAATGCAGGGGACACGGGTTCGATCCCTGGTCCGGGAAGATCCCAGATGCCATGGAGCAACTAAGCCCATGCGTCACAACTACTGAGCCTGTGCTCTAGAGCCCGCGTGCCACAACTACTGAGCCCATGTGCTGCAACTACTGAGGCCCGTGTTCTGCAACAAGAGAAGCCACCACAGTGAGAAGCCTGTGCACCGCAATGAAGAGTAGCCCCCGCTCTCACCGCAACGAAGAGTAGCCCCTGCTCGCTGCAGCTAAAGAAAGCCCACGTGAAGCAATGAAGACCCAACACAGCCAAAAATAAATAAATAAAATAATTTTTTAAAAAAAGTCTTTACCCCCCACCCCTCCCACACACACAAAAGGCATAAGGAAATTTTTGGAGGGGATAGATATGCTTATGACTCGATTGTAGCAATGGTTTCATGCATATATGCATATGTCCAAACTCTTCAAATTGTATACTTTAAATATGTGCGTTTTTTTGTATATCAATTATATCTCACTAAAGCTGTCAGAAAAAGAGCAGTAATATGTTCCAGGCCTTATGACAAAGTGGGGAGTAAAAATGGATAGAGATATAACCCAGCTTTTATGAAGTTCCAATGTCTAGCAGAGGAGACAGGCTCACAGACTCAACTGTGAACTCTCCAGCCTTAGGGAGTGGGTCTGGTTTTGTAAACCATTGATTCTCAGTGCTGGTCACAGTGTTTGAAACATAATTATTTGTGGAAGAAAGGAAGGAGGGCAAGGAAGGGGAAGAAAGAAAGAGGGGAGGGGATGATAATCTCAAGTGTAGTACATGAACTGATTCAGATTTACATCCTTAAGAACAGTCCATGGACAGTCAAATAGGTAGGGCAGGTAACAGAACAATCCTTGTCCTCTTGTCTAGAGAGGCAGATTTACCATGAAGCCAGTGAAGCTTAAACTTTGGAGCTTCTTCCAAGGCCCTGTACTTCATTTTTATTAGTAATTTTTTATTCTTTTTCAAGAGGGACTCCCAAATTATATAAATTCAGACTCCAAAAAACATGGATCTGCCACCTCTTGCCAAGGTATACACTGCTCTCACTTATTGGGTTGGCCAAAAATTTCGTTTGGGTTTTTCCATAACATCTTACGGAAAAACCCGAATGAAATTTTTGGCCAACCCAATAAAATGGGGGTGGGACGCATGTACTAGAAAAGGTTGCTGCCTGTTGATATTACTCCTGCGCATTGAGAAAGTGGTGTAAAGAGTAGTGATGTAAACGCTAGCAATGCTTTTTGGATAGAATATAAAACTTACTAATAAATAGAATAAATAATAATTAAACATGAAAAGGAGGTGTTTCTAAAAATATTTCAAATGCATTGTCATTAATATTTCTTTTAAAATCGAACTCAGGATATACAATGTTTTATTTAGTATATTCTACTAGGTGAGCTCCACATAACAGTGTACTTTTTCTCTAATAAAATCCACTGTTCGGCTCAGAATCACCTTCAGTTGACATTTAAGCATCCAATAACCTAAAAATATTTTTATGATAAAAATTAAAGTTTTTATTTATCATTAAGTGGACTTTAATATTCTTATCTGAGAGACCATAGATAAATACGGGCCTTTTTATAATGAACAGCAAAATGCAGTTATAACTTATAGCCATCTTCTCTGAAGATAAAGCTTTAAATCTGCATCTATTCACTAAGATATTATTTTTAGTTAATTTCTCTCCATATATTCCTTTGGTGGTATATAAACATAGATCTCTCTCAAGCCACTAAAGCTTTGAGTTTGAAAGATGAGTATTTAATGCTTAAGGCAAAAATAATAATCATTTCATTTCTTCAGTTCCATTAAGATGACAAAAATGTTATCAAGCAGAATATACATGTGCTTTGCAGTGCTTGCTATTTCCAGCCTAATTTACTTTTTAATTAGAAAGTCTATCAGTTAGATCAATGGAATAATTTCTAGCCCAAGTTAAATCCTTATCATTAATTCTGATAAATCTAACAAGTAACTCTGGAAACGCTGTTATGTGTTACTCCATTTTATTCTAAAATATTCTGAAATGCATGCTAGTCTAGGTGGAAAACACACTCAAGTTTCTTTTTTTTTTTTTTTTTTAAAGAATACTTACACTAACTTTTCCAAATTTAACTCAAATATTTTTATGTAGTCTCTTAAAGTATGTTACATTTAAATAGATTGACACCCAGATCTTTGCTTCTAATACCATTCTCCAATTAAAGAGGAAATGGCTGATTCTAGGACAGGGTCCAATATGTACAGGATGAGCCTGGAGCATTTTATAGCGCCAGAAAGTAAGGAAGTGCTCAAAACATACACACAGTCACAGAAAAAAGTTGAAAGGCTATCACCTGTGGCAAAGAGCCACTTCATCACAAAGCCTGCAATTTTTCTAACTGACACCAGGAACGGCCAAGAATCTTTTATATGTCTTTGTGTGTGTGCACATGCCCACACCCGAGAGTAGTATGTCAAAGGAAAGAGGAATCAACTAAAAGAGCTCTCAAAGGCCAATGCTGAAATGATTTCAGCAACATACAAGTAGTATTAGATGATAAGGCAAGGCATAAAATATCCATGTCTCCATATTGATATAAATAAATACATAAATAAATGGGGAAGGGTAGACAAATCCCCCTTGCAGGAGAAACCCCAATTATTTATGTGGATACTCCACCCTCAGGAAGGTGGAATATAACACCCCTTTCCTGTATTGTGAACTGCATGTAGTGACTTAATTCTAAAGAGTACAGTGTAAAAAGGGAAGGAAGCAAGAGTAATTTTACTGTGGAGAAACCTGACAAACAATACCTCAGTCAGGTGATCAAAATTACCCTAAAAAACAAATTATGTTGACAGTAGGTACCTTTGATATGTTATGATGAGAATGGCAATTTACCTCTGTGGTATTTCTTCCCAGGGTAGTTCTTTAATAAATACTTCACAAAAATCTTAAATTCTATTTTAAATGGAACTGTCACTTTCTATTTCTCTTCTCCTCTATTTCCTCACCTTTTTGTAGTTTACAATTTATTTCACAGCAACATGTGTTTAAATTACAAAAAGATAATCCATATAAACTAGTTAGATAAATAAAATCAAAGATTTGTGATTGAAGTAATTGTGAGTAGAAAATAATATCTTCTGAAAATAGGAACATTGAATGAAAGAAATATTAAAGGGATGCAAGATAAAGCAAAAAAGAGACAAAATGTCTACACAACTTAAGGGACACTGTTATTTGTTATTCTATATTCATTATAAGGTATTACAATTCATGATTAATATATGGTGGTCAAATGGCCCATAAACATATACAAAACTATTCAATTCTATTAGAAATCATGAAATTGCCAACAACGACATAAAAAGGTAATAACCAAAATGAAAAAGTCAGACAAAACCAACTCTTGGTAAGGTCATGGAACAACAGTGACTCCCCTACACTGATATTGAGGAGCAGGGACTATAAATTGCTCCAACCATTTTGGAAACCAAAATCTACTAAAGGTGAAGATGTGCATACCCTACATCTGGGTAATTCCACTCCTAGGAATATACCCATCAGAAATGCACACATGGGTTCACTAAAAGACACGTTCTAAAATGTTCATAGCAGTACTATTTGTAGTAACCAAAACCTGGAAACTACCCAAGAGCACAATAAACAAATATATTGTGGTATATCCATACAAGGGAATACTGAGCAATCATAACCATCACAGTACACAAAATATAGGTGCATCTTACAAACATGTTGAAAAGAAGATACACAAAAGTATACACCATATAATTCCACTTATAAAAAGAAACTGGTGAAACTAATCTATGCTGTTAGAAGTCAGCAGAATAGTTAAAATCTATTTTCATTTTCGGTTGGGTGGGATGTAGATTAAGAGAATCAGTCTTGCAAAGATAGAGTGACAGACCTGGTATTCAAACCTCTACTTGCTCATAAAACCTGTGTCCTTAATCATTAAATGTAGTAGGAGGTAGGTTGAAGGGCAGCTTCTGGGAGCAGATTTACAAGAGTACATTCAATGTGTGAAAACTCATGGGGCGTTATACTTATGAGGTATCTACTTTTCGTTCTATATGTCTATGATTTAACAACAGACAACAACCTGTTGCCCAGCCACCTGGCTTGAGTGATATTCTTCTGTCTCACTATATGATTACATGTACACTCAGATTACGTTTTCCCAACTTCCATTTACTTTTGTGCCTCCTCATAAATTTGTTAGGTTAGTCAGTAAGAACCTGTGCATGACAAGAACAATTTTATATGAATAAATTTATAATGATAATGATTTTTAAAGCATTTTTATATTTACTCTTTGCCAAATCTCTCATTCTATAATTTGTTCTCCCACATCTGTACCATTCACCCATTTAGAATTCTTTAAAAGGATATAGACCAAAATCAGACACTTTTCAAGTTTGTTTTTTAGATCTTTAATACATGAGGATGGGTTCCTGTTTGAAAGTTAAAGATCTGTTTCACATGCCTGTAACCACAGCCTTTTTAGTAAAAACCCCGAGCAACAACATCACAAAGTAATTGACTATAGGGGTGGGACTAAAAACAGATGATATGCAATGCTAAAAAAAACACTTCTATGTTTCAGCTAAATGTTACTGATCAACTTGAATTCTGTTTCTTGGACTTAATAAGTATAGGAATTTCATAGTAATAAAGCTAATCAAATACCAAAGAAATAAACACTAAAATTAGAATGACCACACAACTTCCTTGGTAAACATAGCAGTTAAGAGCTTATCAATGAATTTTAGGGAATCAAATATAAATAATAATTTACTCCATGCTTAGCAGGTAACAGACACTGTACTAAATACTTTATGAACATTATCTTATTTAAGTCTAACAAATCCTTTGTGATAATCTATTAGCACCTTTTCTTTTGTGAGGGGAGGGGGGTAGATTAAGACAATAAGGCTCACAAAGATAAGTGACTGACTTCTGACCTAGTATTTATATACATATTTGCTCATAAAACCTACGTCTTAATCACCAAATGTATCCCCTGATTACATTCCTCTTCTTCAAAAAAGTAGTGGTCAATATGAACAAAACAGAAATGTTTCCTGTCTTGATAAAATGCAAATTCTAATGAGATTATTTCTTTTGGATACCTAATAACTTTGAACCTAAAACTGAACAAATAGACTAATGAATACTGTCTAAATTGAGTTCATTTTTTAACGTAAGCAAGTATTTGATTTATTAGCCTGGAAACATACCTGTCATATACTTGTTATGATTAAATATACTGAAATAATGCTAGTAGTCATCAATAAAAATGAACATTGTATACTTCTGTGATTGTTGCTTGCTACAATAAACAAAACAAAAGAATGTAAAAATCACTCCAAAGCTTACCCTCCAGAGATACTTATTGTGAATATTTTGGTGCACTTTCTTTCAGACATTCCAATGAATCTACTAATACACTTCTGTATTTTTAATGGCTGCTACATAGTCATTTATACCAACACATCAAAATTTATTCAACCTGCTCCCCAGTGACAGACATTAAGCCATTTTTTTTCTTTTTTTGAGGGGGGCAGGGGAGTGCTTCCATAACAACCCTGCAATATAAAATATCTCTATGAGGTTTATGCAATCATCTCCTTAGTGCCACATTTTAATATCCTTTGGCACAGTACATAGAAAACAGTAGGATCTGTAGCTCCAAGAAAAATACAGTAACAACTTATCTCTCCAAGCTGACTACAAACCTCCTGGTGCCCTTGCTCTGGCAGCCTGTGGGTCCCTGCAGAGCTAGCCTGAATGATGTGGTCAGGAATTCCACAGACAGGTCTCAGCAAGTGCAACCACATAGGCTGGCCTGCATTTATCCACTATTACCTGGGCCATCCCTGAGAAAAAGCCATAGCTCTTTTTGAGAGCACCCATGGGCAATCCTTTTAAGTTATATATTCAAAAAACTAATCATATGTTCACATTCCAAACATAGTGGCCTAAAGTCATCTATTGTTTTACAACCTGTTTTTAACTTAAGGCTTCTGAGAATTCATCTAACACATGGGACAGTCTAGTGACAAAGGGAGAAAATCTCACAAAATTGTCGATGAAAGGAGATCTCAGAACCCCCAGAAAAAAATATTCTCAGAATCCCCACCGAACATCCACTGTGTAGGCAGCTGGGATGATTAAATGACATTATAAAATTCTTAGTTCCATGTCCGATATACTAAGAGGTCAATAAATGTTAACTATTATTACATTTTTTCAACTTCTCCATGTATTTCCTTTACCCACTTTCTCTAACTGAAAATTGCATTCTCAGGAATTTCCCTGGCTGCCTGTATGTGTGTTTTCTTCCCACAAAGTCCTGTCATCTCCACTGTAAAAAGTACTGAGTTTATTCAGTTTTTAACAAATTCATCCCAACATTCCAATTCAAACATCCAATATTTCACATGTGAATCATTCTAACGACTCCACACTAGTCTCCGTACATCTGCTCAAATTCCCTTCCAATCCCACTGTATAAAGAGGCAGAATGATGTTTTCAAATGCAAATCTGACCATGTATATTCCTTGCTTAACACTGCTCAGTGACTTCCCTTTGCTATCAGATGAAGTCCACATCTTTACCACAGCCCCTCTCCTGTTATCATCTCCACTCCAGCCACTCTGGCCTTCTGTTAGTTCCTCCAGGGCATCAGGGACCTTCTCTTGACAGCCTAGAAAATGCTATTACCTCTTTCTGGAAACCCTGTAACCCAAGCCACTATCTGTCTGCATAATGACTTTTATGTTTCAAATTTAATTGTAGAAGAGTTTTTGTTTTGTTTTTTTTTTGCGGTACGCAGGCCTCTCACTGTTGCGGCCTCTCGCGTTGCGGAGCACAGGCTCCGGACGCGCAGACTCAGCGGCCATGGCTCACGGGCCCAGCCGCTCCGCGGCATGTGGGATCCTCCCGGACCGGGGCACAGAACCCGCGTCCCCTGCATCCGCAGGCGGACTCTCAACCACCGCGCCACCAGGAGAAGCCCTGTAGAAGGGTTTCTGGTTCCCCTTCCCACCCTCCATTTAGGCCAAGATTCTTGCCATCATTTCATTTCTTATATATCTGTTCTGTGTTATATCAGCTTTCCATAACCCCCTCTGAGTTCCATCAGTTCCAGATCCAGGTCTCCCTTCCTGCTATGTTTCCCCACCTAGTTCAGTTCAGAGCAGATAGCAAATGCTCAAAACTACCTGATTATTGAATGAAACACTAAAAAGATATGTGGAAGTCAAAAGCAACTTATTTATGTATTGGTATTGTATCAGTTTCTTCAGAACGGTCTATGAAGAAAACAATATGTACTTATTTACAAAAGCTGGAATAGGGCATCCCTGGTGGCACAGTGTTTGAGAGTCCGCCTGCCGATGCAGGGGACGCGGGTTCGTGCCCCGGTCCGGAGGATCCCGCGTGCCGCGGAGCGGCTGGGCCCGTGAGCCGTGGCCGCTGAGCCTGCGCGTCCGGAGCCTGGGCTCCGCAACGGGAGAGGCCGCAACAGTGAGAGGCCTGCGTACCGCAAAAAAAAAACAAAAACAAAAACAAAAAAAAGCTGGAATAACCTAGTACTAGAACAACGCATCAGTTACCTAAACACATCCCACTATTAGCACATTATAAAAGACAGATTTAATAAAACTAGATATATTCGTCTATTCCCAAATATTATATACTCATTTCAACATAAATGGAATGTGATATTTATTAGTCTCTATAATACACAGTAAAATACTTTATTTGTCTGAAGATAAAGGCAAATTAAATCAAATATGTATGCATGTATATATGTGTGTGTGCGTGCGTGTGTGTATATATATATATATATATATGTATAAAACAAAATATTGTAGATTGAATAGTGAGGCTGCAAGTCCAAGATCAAGGTTTTGGCAAATTGGATTTCTCCTGAGGCCTCTCTCCTTGGCTTGCAGATGGCTGCTTTCTCACTGTGTCCTCATGTGGCATTTTCTCTGTGCATGCAAGTACCTGGTGTCTCTTCCTCTCCTTTATAAGGACACCAGTCGTAATGAATTAGGGCCCCATCCTCATGACCTCATTTAACCCTAATCATCTTTTTTTTTTAATGTGGGTGAATAATTATTTTATTTTATTAACATCTTTATTGGCATATAATTACTTTACAATGGTGTGTTAGTTTCTGCTGTATCACAAAGTGAATCAGCTATACGTATACATATATCCCCATATCCCCTCCCTCTTGCGTCTCCCTCCCACTCTCCCCATCCCATCTCTTTAAATGTCTTATCTCTAAATACAGTCACATTGTTGGCTACAACTTCAACATATGAATTTGGGGAGACACAATTCAGTCTACAGAAGAAGTTCAAATTTTCTTATATCACCAATTATTACCACAAATAGAAAAAAATCCACCTGAATAGTAAAACTATGCTGTCAGTTTCAATAAGTATATGATACCTACTCCTATAGTGTTTAGAAGACCCAGCAGAATTCATTTTTTGTGGTTGTGCAATGATAATGATAAACTTCCCTCATTGTTATTATACCTGGGTTTCTGCTAACATAAGCTTATTTTTTTAAGAAATCCAGATCAACGTTGTAAATAATCATTACCGTTCCTGTGTGCAGACTAACCCCTAGGGCCACACAAACTGTGTTTGTCATTTTTTTTCTTCCTGTCATCCTCTTTTGACCCCTGGAGCTCTGCTGTCCTCTTGGGTAAATAGTGTGAAAGCTGACAAAGTAACAAATGTTAGAGCTAAGTTTAACATTGTGGTTGCCATTCATCACCTGTAAAACACCAACATTTCTAGTTAAAGTTATAGGCACATTTTTATGTAAAATTTTCACAGTGATTTCATATTTTAAAAAGTTAAACGTGACTCTTTATTAACTGCTGCTTTCAAATCTCCTGATAACTAGTCTATACATCACATCAAAATTTAATGGTTATTTACTTACTTAATGGAATATTACAATAACAGATTTCTATCCCTACACCCATATTTTGTATTCCCCTGGTGTTCTCCTGGTTGAATTTCCAATCCTCACTCCTAGACATCTTAGCCTTAATCATATCCATTTCAGTTCTGTGCTCTGAATACAAATAGCTCATTTTGCAACACAAGCATATCAATAATTCTATCTTTTTCTTCTTATCAAACAAGTTGTTATTTTGCAAATCCACCTTCCACCTATAACCCTGGTTCAGATTCATTTTTTACATGGTTGTTAAGTACTTGTGAACATATGATTTATGTTTTAGCCTCTGTAACACCACCACTTTCACATCTTTGAAGAAAGAAGTATTCCCTAACTAATTCCCTAATGATTGTTTTACCATTCTAATTTGACCGTCATCCCAGCTCTAATTCTACATCTTTTAAAATGCAGTTTTTGATCTTTGCCTTTGTAGAAGAAAGTCTATTAATCCACTCTTCTATAGATAAGAATCCAAATGCCTGTCCAAAAAAACAGTAGAGACTGTTTCTATCATTTGTCCTTGCTCCTCAGGTGCTATTATTCTACTCCTTTCAGAAACCAAAATATATCTCATCCCTTATCTCTGCCACAGAAGATTTTTCTTAGATATTTAGGATGTGCTTGCCCCTTCCTACTACCTGATGTGCAAAACTCAGGAGGGGGATGAGAAGGGAGATCCAATGGCAACACAGTTTCCAGAGATATACTCTTAGTTTGAGAATGTCTTTGTGATATTGCAAATTTCAGGCAATGTAGAAGATACGTCTGGGAGGCACCAAGTTACAGTGCTGGTGTGCCCAACCATTTAATACATGAGGACACTCTTGCAACAGGAACAAAATGAGTTCCCACATATTTATACATTTAAGATGCATTTATAAAGAACTACATAATGAACACTATTATATAAACACAATTTTGAAATAGAATTATATTCCATTAGACAGTAGCGTCTGTACACTTTTGACAATCTGTACACATGTGGGAAGGAAAGATTGCATACTCTGTCAACAGAATCTACTTTCTATGTATCTGGAGTCTTATAACCCCTGCAATAGTGATTTAGCTCTTCTCCTCATTCAACCTTCAGATTTGACAGCCACAACTTGGAAACCAATTGGAGAAATGAGACCTGGATTATATGTTCCCCTTTGGCTGTATAATTTAGGGCAAATCACTTAGGCCCCTAGGTCCTTGAGTTTTGTGAGGCTTCAAACTAAATCGATCATGCATATAAAAGCCCGCTATGCACCATCAAACAGGATATACATGCAAACTATCATTATCTCAAAGGACAAGTGGAAAAGGCCTGCAGAGAAGGCATGAGAATTGCCCGTGAAGTGATAAAGAAGGGCTACAAATTTCTAGAGGCCCCTTTGGAGAAATACCATTGTGGAAGTATTTTATGGAGAGAACATACATTCTGGATTCCTCTGTCTTAACCCAAACTCTCTTCTTGCTGGGACAATGACAGCAGAGTGGGGCAGCCCCTCTCAATTTATCACAGCCCTTCCTTCCCACATTTAATAATGTGCCATTTTTAATGCCTTCTGCAGGGGAGGAAAAATCTCTTTCCTCTACTCTTCTCTATGTTCTTAACTGGGACCCCTGTGACAAAAGACAGATGGATACAAGTTTATTTAATATAAGTTTTATGTGACACAGGAACCTTCATAAGGAAATGAAGACCTGAACAAATGGGTAAAAATGAATGTTTTCATGCTAGGTCTGATGTGGAATGGAAAGTTGTGGAATGGAAAGTTGTGGAATGACAGGACAAACAGTATAAGCTACCTGTAATTAACTGGGGGACACTTAGCAAGGCCTGTCCCTTAAGAGTCCTCTCCGTGTCTGTTAGCCTTCCAAGGTAAAGATGCTCCTTTCCTCTGGGTTTAGGGAGGGCACCTCTCACATAACGGTTTAAGATCTTCTTTAGGGAAGGTGAGACAGTCCTTCCTGTATCTGTCATTCCTCAATTTCCTTTAGCCTGAAATATTTAACATGCCAAGTATCCTGTTTTGAGATAGTGTGTCCTGAATTTCATCACTTCCAAGAATCATTCTTTCCCAGGTTTTTCACCGAAACTCATTTTCCCTACATGAAAGCACAGCACAGTTCTCAATGGTCCAGGGAAGCAAAATTTGCCACCACAAAATGTATCTCTTTGCTGTGAGGGTTAATTTAGGCTGATTATTTTTAAAAGTTTCAGGAAGGGGCTTCCCTGGTGGCGCAGTGGTTGGGAGTCCGCCTGCCGATGCAGGGGACGCGGGTTCGTGCCCCGGTCTAGGAGGATCCCACGTGCCGCGGAGTGTCTGGGCCCGTGAGCCATGGCCGCTGGGCCTGCGCGTCCGGAGCCTGTGCTCCGCGGCGGGAGAGGCCACAGCAGTGAGAGGTCCGCATACCGCAAAAAAACAAAAAAAAAACAAAAAAAACAAAAAACGATTCAGGAAGAACATCTGACCTTCTCCCTAACTGCCTAAAAGAATGTAGATAGAGGACCTGCTCCAGGAAGGATGCTATCACCATAAATATCTATAGTATGAACTAGGTCACTGGAAAGAACCCAGCCAAGACTATTAAAAATCTACTCTGTGTCTCATTGTCTGCATGGTCCAGCAAACAATCACTTACTAAACATTTGCTTTTCCATCTCCAAGTGAATTGCCTTCCTCCCCTTTGAAGTCCCAACCCCTCACTGCCAACATCCTCTTTTGTCTGAGGTGAGAGTTTTAGCCATTTGGGCAAGTTACTCAGTTTTCCTGGGTCTCTTCCACATTATTAAACTTTTGTGTGATTTTCTCCTGTTAATCTGTGTCATGTCAACTTAATTCCTAGACCAGCCAGAAGAACTTAGAAGGGTAGAGAAAAATTTCTTCCTCCCCAACAATGGTATAAATGTTTTCTTTGGAATATCATTGGAAAAATGAGTAAAAGATTTTAAAATAATTTTACTTCTTTTGTTGTATTATAGTAAGGCAATGAACAAAAGAGCAGTTTTCTAATTTATAGACAGATGCCATGCATTGGAATAAATCTATAAGTTAAAATAAACACCTCAGTGTTAAAAATAATGTATGTCTGAAATATTCCAAGCTCTTTCTTGAGTATACCATGTGAAACATAAAATTTAGGTCATGCTTCTAAGTAGGCTCACTCAAATATAAAATACTTATAGTTTATTTTAAGTAAAATCAGATTATACATTAACGGATATGATCTGTGAAGGCGCCAGGGATCCACGGTTTTCACTTCAGTAAATACTGAACCAATTTAATGAAATAACCAACGAAAGTGTCATTTAGTGCCAGTGTGATCAAGGGTGTGTCACCCGGGTTGTGACATGATTTGTCACCTGAGCAATTGTCTACTAACAGAGTGCAACCAAGTCCATTGACTCATTTATTGAGAACACTATGAAGCCATCCACTGGTAACGATTTTCAGTCATCACTGATCCAGGCCAGATCTGAACTGCTGATCCGGAGGTGCAAGATCCTATATCCGGCTTCTCATTACTTGTAGTAAGACTGTTTGCTTGCAAATAGTCTTACTAAAGAAACTGTTTAGAAAAGGAACAGATATTGCTTCGGTGTCTTCAAAAAAACTTCCTGAATATACTGCTTCAAAATGTGCCTGTTTCACTAATTTGCTTCACTGATTTGCTTCTATTAGTAATATTCAGGATTCTGAAAGAAAGTAGGTATGTTTTATGCAAAGAAGGGATTAGGAGGTTGAATCAACCAATTCTGCTGCGAAATATAATCAGGATTTCTTTATGATTTAAATTTTCCTAAAGAATGATGGAAGAGAGCAATTTACAAAAGTACTCACTTCTATTCGGCAGTTTTATTGATAATTTAAAGGCTACGGTATCTTTCCCAAATTCAGTAAGCTAGAAACCAACTGAACAAAAGAACAATCTCTCACAAATCGTATGACATTGACAAACTAAAAAATATCTCAGAAAGATCAGAAAAAAAAAGGGTATGAGTGGACAGATGAAAAATACATGTATAGCTGTTGCCCACCCAGTCATTGCCTCCTCCATAGCAGACTCTCAAAACGTGGAAAGGGAATATACATTACTCTGGAGCAGTGATTAACTCCATGTAACTTTCAAAGCAAGCTGACGAGCTGAACACCTTTGAGAAAGGGATTTCATAAATACGCTATTAACATCATCATACTGAATTGCAAAATTATTTTCCCATATGGAAAGATCTTTTCTCATACTTTGAATTATTTCCTGACCCCTCTCTATAGATATGATTTTACTTTTCTTACTATTGGCTTGACTTTCTGAGAAGCTCTGCAGACACAAATTCCTATCCCATAAGTTTCTGCAGTGAGAGATGTTTCTCTCAAATATTGTTACAGATAGTGTATTTCATGTAAAAATGTGTCCCACATGGTATAGTGTAAAAAGGATCTCATATTTAAGTGACTCTGTTCAAAAAGAAATTCTTTACAGACATCTCTTTGAAACTGTAAGGAGGACCGAGTTTAACATGGCCCTGGGCAACTCTTATTTATGTATTTCTTTAGCCATTCTAGAGCACCCAAGTTCCAGAAACTTCTCATCACCTACGTTACAAAAAAGCAAATCTTCAACTTCAACAGATCTCATGCCTACCACCTTAAACCCTAAGTCATAGTCTTTTCCGCACCTTGTGACCTTTTAAATAATGGGAAACTGACCAGTCACATAACTTCACTTCTGTGCCCCTCCTAGAAATGCAGTTTACCTGCTGGCATTCTTAAAAAAAAAAAAAAAAAAAAATTAAAGTAGCTTTTATAACTTTTTTTGTGGCCTCTCCCGTTGCGGAGCACAGGCTCGGGATGCGCAGGCACAGCGGCCATGGCTCACAGGCCCAACCGCTCCACGGCATGTGGTATCTTCCCAGACCGGGGCACAAACCCGTGTCCCCTGCATCGGCAGGAGGACTCCCAACCACTGCACCACCAGGGAAGCCCAAACTTTTAATATTTTACAGTCAGCATATTAACACATGGAAATAAAATCAGTAACTCCATTTAATAGTGTTATTGTTATAATAATAGCAATTATAATCATGCAACAAATATTTATTGGGTATATATTGTGTGCCAGGCACTGCTCTAGGTACTGGGGAAAAAGAAAATAGATGAAAATCCCTGCCTGCATTGGCAGGCGGACTCTCAACCACTGCACCACCAGGGAAGCCCCACTTTTATAACTTTCTGGAAGGTGAGATGTGTGTATTGGACAATGTGGGTATGCAGGGCTGGATTATAGGTTATACTGAAGGCAGGAGAATAACTCAGAGTGTTTTTTTGTCCTACACATGTGATCAAAACCTGTCAGATTAAAACACGTAATTTTTCTTTCCAATAGCAAGTCCAAAAAGTCTATGTGGCTTGTAGCTTTGTGAATAAACTGGCCTTCTGTGTTTGATTATAGTATCTCTACAATAGTTTTCTGTTTAAAATAGAAAAATTTTGGTGATGCTCAAATAGTTGTTGAACAGCTAACAATTTCTCAAATATAAATAATTATGTGTTATGCAACGTGCTACGTGCTCTACAGGTACAGCTCATTTTATCTGCAAAGTAACTCTGTCAAGTGAATAATATTTTATCTCAAGCTTTGCAGATGAAAAAACTGGGGCATGGATTAGTTAACAATTAGCTCATCATTAGCAAGGAAATAAAATACTGGATTCAAAAGCAAGAGTTTGTCTATAGAGCCTGAAGTTTTAAACACAGCTATATCTTCCATGGCCACTGTAGAGGAAGGAACACATATCACTCGCTTACGAAATGACATGATCTCTGGATAAACTAACAATCCTTCTAGTGCTAGCTCCAGTTAAGAAGCCATTCTGACACTGTTCCCATTCCCATTCCCATCTGTTCATTCCCCTAAGAAGGGAATAAATTCATAAATTGGTATGAATGTAGCATACTCATCCTTGTGGTACGATATAGACCTGCACTCAGAAACTTTGTTAAAAGTCGTTTCTGATTCTAAAATGCTAAGATTTATGTTCATAAACAAATACAGTCTGCTTCAAGATTTTCAAGAGGAGAATAAAAGCAAGCTAAAAATATGCAACTAACAAAAATTCAACTTTAAACTGATATCAAGGGTAAATGATGGTTCTGTGATCATTAGTGGGGAGGGAAAATGGATTGGGTACTAGTGTCAAAGTGAAGCACTTGGCTGTCAGAAAGAACCTAAGTAATGTCAACACAATTCTCCACCGCAGGCTATGATACTTGAAAATAGTTTCAACTAAGTTGTACCTAAATTACAGTTACCTGACATTGCTTCTGCTATCAACCTGAGGTGGAGGTGGAGGTGAAGCTGAACAAATCTGATAAACTGCTTTAAGGAAATGACAGCGACAGCCAACAGGAATAGGGCAGGATGATATAATCCACTTAAACTTTATCAAAGATCTTCATATTCTGCATCAAAGACTTGTGTTTGAAATAAATAGGTACTCTCATGTGGGGAGGAAACAATAACAAAAAGAAAGGTTATCAGTTTTCTTGGTGGCCAAGAGGATCCAGAGATGAATCAATAAAAATTGGCAGAATCCAAAAGAAAAATTTTAAGTGATATTCAAACTGATCTTTCCAATATTCCTCTCAATGTAGTTTGTCAAAAATTTCAACTTGTCAATCAACTTTATCTCTTTCCTATCTGGCATCTGTGACAGTCTATAATGTTAGGGTAAACATAAGGATTTTGGTAAGTTTCTTACCAAATATCATCTAATAAACCAAAATATCAGATATTATTTATAATACAGGGAATTATCTGACCCCTTTCCCATTTCTATTACTACCTGTATCATTAAAAAATGATATTTTTCTTCAAGTTCATTATGTTTCCATAAAAGTATAAATTAAGGACAGAGGAAAACATTAAGTTTGAATATCCTTGGTTTTAGTCAGGAGGTGATCCAAGCCATTAATGCTATTTAAACACCTTTCCTTTGGTATTCAAGACTGCAGCATGCTATCTTCAGGCAATATACTGCTGAAAAACAAGACTTTAATGATAAAATAGAGGAACAAAGACAAGCTACTCTTGTCAGAGTCAGTAGGTAAATAGCACTAATCTGTCTTCATTATTGCTAAGCAGACCGGTGGGGTGGGAGGATGTGTAATGTCTTTTACCATTATCCAAGAGCTAAGTACCAGGCAGAAACTTAAAGGCAGAATTACCTTTGATCAACAAAAATGTGGCAATCATTTCAGTCTGAAGATTGCCTTCAGAGAATTTTACATCTTTCTGTTAATATGAGAAGACCTCTCACTTTCCCTCAGTATCATCATTTCCCTAAATTGTAAAGTTTGTTAGATTTGAATACTTCACACAAGCTTCTTCTCCGCCAAAAACTGAATAAACCCTCCAAAATAATAAAACACCTTGATCAGTAGATTTTCTTTTTGCACTTCCCTTAAAGAGATAAAAATTAATCTAAAAGGTAGGAAAGACAAATTGGAACATAAAAAATACAAGTACCTACAATCAAAGTTAAATCCTTTTTTGAACAGTTTTGTTTCTGGGCTGTATAGTCTTCATTCCGCTAAAAGATACTACTTTTCCTTTACTTTTTCTTTTTTTTTTTTTTTTTTTTTTTTGCGGTATGCGGGCCTCTCACCGTTGTGGCCTCTCCCGCTGCGGAGCACAGGCTCCGGACTCACAGGCTCAGCGACCACGGCTCACGGGCCCAGCCACTCCGCGGCACGTGGGATCCTCCCAGAATGGGGCATGAACCCGCCTTCCCTGCATCGGCAGGCGGACTCCCAACCACTGCGCCACCAGGGAAGCCTTTCCTTTACTTTTGAAATCTTATACATGACCAAAATCTGCTAAACCCAATTAATTAAGATTGACCCCATGCAGAATTGTTAAATAAATGACATGTGTCTTGGGGTTCTCTTCTTTTAGTGTCCCTTCCCACTGCTTCCATGACATAGTCTTTTACCAACTCTGTTAAAAACAAAACAACAGGTCCAAAACGGAGTCTTTTATGTGAAACCCTATGTCACCAAACTGAGACACAGTTCCCGTCTCTCCCAGAAATGGAATGTTAAAACAGTCAGTCAGGGATCATCTGGTCAGTACTAGTGAGGTCACTGGCCTGATAGAATCCTGCCATCCCCTAAAGGAAAGTGACCTGCCATACCCAATCCACTTTTTGCTAGTTAAACTTCCTTGTTCCCACTCCCTTCTGCCTATAAAGTCTTTAGTTTTGTACAGATCCTCAGAGCTTTTTATCTGCTGGATGGGATGCTACCCAGCTCATGAATCATGGAATAAAACCAGTAAGATCTTTAAAATTTACTCAGTTGAATGTTTTTTTTAACAATTCATCATCAAACTGGTCAGTAAATCTTTGTTCACACCCAAGCCCCAATTCTCACCTCTGCCACCACCGGCTACTCTTCCTGTGTTCCCTATGTAAATAAGGTAGACTCATCGATCACTGAGTTATTAAGGTAAGAAGTATGGAGTCATCCTTGATTCAACATCCAATCAATCTTTATATGTTATTGATTGATTCTACCTTCTACGTATTTCTTGAATTTGACAATTTAACTCCATTCCCATATATACTTTCCTAACTAACGTCCACTATTTCAAATCTTCCTCAATCTGTTCTTTACCAGGTAACCACTGATCTGGTTAAATAAAGAAAACCTGATACTCTTACTTTTCTATTTAAATTCATTAATGGATCCTCACATATTCAGAATAAAAGACACATTCTTTCACGTGAAGAGGTTTCGAGAGATACAGTTGGACTGGTAGATTGTGATTAATTCATACAGGGATAAAAATGACATACTAAGGAACATGGATTTAATTCTGAAGGAAATAGAAAGGCTTCAAGGTTTTTGAGCCAAGGAGAAACTTGATCACTGCTATAGTTTAGGAAAAGAAAGCTTAGAGCAACAGGCAAAATTAACTGGGTGGAGTGTGCAAGACTGGATCAGGAAACCAATAAAGAAGGTATTGCAGTAAATTAGAAGAAAAGTAATGAGATCTTCCAGTATGGTAGTGGCTGTGAGAATGAGTAGGAAGGAATCAAAGTGAGAGTTATTATGAAGGAAAGTCAATAGTTCTCAACAAGTGACTGGCTATGAGAAGCAAAGATGACAGAGGATTTTAGCATAATGACCAGGAAGAAGATAGTACAATTAATACTTAAGACATCCTGCAGAAGGAGCACAGTATGTCCAGCTTCAGCCATATTGGATTTGAAGAATATTATGATATGCCACTCAAGTAATGTTCATAGTAGGAAACTGAACATTTCAGACTAAGTCTTTTGTATGTTAAGTCAAGGATTTATACCTGATTATTATTTTTTTTGAAACACATATTCCCTGTTGCTAGTATAGAAAAAAATTACACAGCCTGTACATTTACAATTCTGTAAGGGAATTTTCAAATCATTGTGAGGCACAAGGCAAGACCAGCTACATAATTTACAGGGCCCAGTGCAAAATGAAAATATGGGGTCCCTGGTTCAAATATTAAGGGTTTCAAGATGGCAACAGCAGAGCATTTAACCAAGCCCAGGGCTCTTCTAAGCAATGAGCCTTGTGCAACTACGTTGATTTTACACCTATGAAGCCAGCTCTGGTGTAAGAATCAAGTGTTCTACCTCTTTTACTGTCATGATTACTAGGAGAAGAGATTTCAGGGGTCCATCTATGTCCTCTTATGCATCTCAAAATGCACTTGCAATTCTAATGGGGCAACATCAGGTTTCCTCAGTTTGTATGTGCTTGATAAAATCATAATTAGTCCTAATATATCTTCTTTGATAGAACTCCTGACATATTTACTGTCTGTCAACAGAGATAAAAATATTAGAAAAAAATAAGAAAGTTGAGAAGAGTAAAATTGTTTAAAAAATTCTCAGTTTTGGTCTATTCTTCCCTATTATGTTAGATATTTAGTCCTAAGGCTAATAGTTTATCAAAAATGGGACAAAAAATTCAGACATGAATTGGCATTGGAAAACAATTTGGAAGGATTCACACTGCTAGTCTAAAGTGAACCTCTTGGGGCTTCCCTGGTGGCACAGTGGTTGAGAGTCCGCCTGCCGATGCAGGGGACACGGGTTCGTGCCTTGGTCCGGGAGGATCCCACATGCCGCGGAGCAGCTGGGCCCATGAGCCATGGCCTCTGGGCCTGCGCGTCCAGAGTCTGTGCTCCACGGCAGGAGAGGCCACGGCAGTGAGAGGCCCGCATACCGCAAATAAAAATAAAATAAAGTGAACCTCTTGGTATTTTATTTATTTTTCAACAAACATTGTCTAGTGCAAGTTATGTGCTAGGCACTATTCTAAACGCTTTATAAATATTAACTGACTGACTGCTCATTAAAAAAAACCTATGAGGCAGGTCTATTTTTCCCATTTCACAAGTAAGAAAATCAAGATACACAGAGGTTAATGATCTGCTCAAGGTTATAAAGCAAGAAGTAGCAAAGCCAAAAAGTTGAAACTTCTGGCTCCAGAGTTCACATTCTTACATAAGACACTGTGCTGTTCCCTCAATACACTACCACTTCCTCACAAACAGAAGCAGAAATAGAATGAAGTGTTACATAATTTTACAATTCTAGGGAAAATGATTATTTGATGTATATAAAAACATTTTTTTCAAAAGTACTCAAATACAACAAACAAAATTATGAATAATTATTGAAAGTACCCAAAAGATAAAATAGTAAAACACTGGGTAAATTTTGTATAGAAAATATTGAGGTAATTTAGTATTTTAAATATGTACCATCTTTTTTTTTTTAGAAGATATTGGGGGTAGGAGTTTATTAATTTATGTATTTATTTTTCCTGTGTTGGGTCTTTGTTTCTGTACGAGGGCTTTCTCTAGTTGTGGCAAGCAGGGGCCACTCTTCATCGTGGTGAGCGGGCCTCTCACTATCGCGGCCTCTCTTGTTGCGGAGCACAGGCTCCAGACCCGCAGGCTCAGTAGTTGTGGCTCACGGGCCTAGTTGCTCCGTGGCATGTGGGATCCTCCCAGACCAGGGCTCAAACCCGTGTCCCCTGCATTAGCAGGCAGATTCTCAACCACTGTGCCACCAGGGAAGCCCCTATATGTACCATCTTTAATTTGAATTCCTGTAACTATCCACAATTTGAAATTTAAATCAGTAAGTTGTCACCTAATGTGTAAATTCTGATTTTACATGTCTTTGGGTAAGAGTGGAATGGGATCTTCTTGAATTTTTTAATTGACTGCTCAGCTTTTTGCCACCTCCCACCCCTGTGCCTAATACACTGAAAAGTTAAGGAACTCTTGTTTTATTATCCAGTATTTTGTGCTCTACTGTAATTCTTTTAAACCAGAGATCTGTACAGCTTGTATTTTTCAAGAGGTTGGAAGTATTTGGCCGTGGTGGGGGAAGTAATGATGGAAAGTCACTGATGGGGAGGGGGCTTGAGCTGATGAGCAGTCAGGCCCCTAGAGGATAGTCTGATATTAGTTTTTCAGAATTTAACTCAACACACATGTATAATTTTCTAACACGTATGAAAGAAAAAGCAATAACTTTCTATTAATACCTACTCTAATTCACTCTTTACTTATTTTCAAACTTTTCTAAAACTAAGGTGATTATAAAATCTATTTTCCAAAACGTGTAACACTTTGGGGAAATATAAGAAAGCAATACTAAAAATTATGCTGGGATGACAGGTATGCCAAGACTATCCAAGGCAACTAGGGCGTATCACTCAATTTATAACCAATCCAATCTAATCCAGCTTTTCCTTAACCAACTGTTCATAACCCATCAGCAAAAAATTAGGAAATCTTATTAAACTCTTTCATTCAAAGCTGATAACATGGAGGAGCTTCAAGATGGCGGAAGAGTAAGACGCGGAGATCACCTTCCTCCCCACAGATACATCAGAAATGCATCTACATGTGGAACTGCTCCTATAGAACACCTACTGAACGCTGGCAGAAGACCTCAGACCTCCCAAAAGGCAGGAAACTCCCCATGTACCTGGGTAGGGCAAAAGAAAAAACAGAGACAAAAGAACAAGGACGGGACCTGCACCAGTGGGAGGGAGCTGTGAAGGAGGAAAGGTTTCCACACACTAGGAAGGCCCTTCGCAGGCGGAGACTGCGGGTGACTGCGGGAGGAAGCTTCGGAGCCACAGAGGAGAGCGCAGCCACAGGGGTGGGG
Source organism: Monodon monoceros (assembly GCF_005190385.1). Taxonomy (NCBI): domain Eukaryota; kingdom Metazoa; phylum Chordata; class Mammalia; order Artiodactyla; family Monodontidae; genus Monodon; species Monodon monoceros. Next base: position 31,408,392 of record NW_021703767.1, read on the forward strand.
AGGGCAAAGCAGAGAGATTCCCGCACAGAGGGTTGGTGCCGACCAGCACTTACCAGCCCACAAGGCTTGTCTATTCACCCGATGGGGCGGGCGGGGGCTGGGAGCTGAGGCTCGGGCTTCAGTCGGAGCGCAGGGAGAGGACTGGGGTTGGCAGCGTGAACACTGCCTGGAGGGGTTAGTGCGCTACAGCTAGCCGGGAGGGAGTCTGGGAAAAAGTCTGGAGCTGCCGAAGAGGCAAGAGACTTTTTCTTGCCTCTTTGTTTCCTGGTGTGCGAGGAGAGGGGATTAAGAGCACCGCCTAAACGAGCTCCAGAGACGGGCACGAGCCACGGCTATCAGCGCAGAACACAGAGACGGGCGTGAGACACTAAGGCTGCTGCTGCCGCCACCAAGAAGTCTATGAGCAAGTACAGGTCACTCTCCACACCTTCCCTCCCGGGAGCCTGTGCAGCCCGCCTCTGCCAGGGTCCCGTGATCCAGGGACAACTTCCCCAGGAGAACGTACGGCGCGCCTCAGGCTGGTGCAACGTCCCACCGGCCTCTGCCGCCGCAGGCTCACCCTGCACTCCGTACCCCTCCCTCCCCCCGGCCTGAGTGAGCCAGAGCCCCCGAATCAGCTGTTCCTTTAACTCCGTTCTGTCTGAGCGGGAACAGACACACTCAGGTGACCTACATGCAGAGGCGGGTCCAAATCCAAAGCTGAACCCCGGGAGCTGTGCAACAAAGAAGAGAAAGGGAACTTTCTCCAGCAGCCTCAGAAGCAGCGGATTAAAGCTCCACAATCAACTTGATGTACCCTCCATCTGTGGAATACCTGAATAGACAACGAATCATCGCAAATTGAGGAGGTGGACTTTGGGAGGAAAGATATATATATTTTTTCCCCCTTTTTCTCTTTTTGTGAGAGTGTATGTGTATGCTTCTGTGTGTGATTTTGTCTGTATAGCTTTGCTTTTACCATTTGTCCTAGGGTTCTGTCCATCCGTTTTTTGGTTTGTTTGTTTTTTTACTTTTTAAAATTTTTTTCTTAATAATTAGTTTTTATTTTAATAACTTTATTTTATTTTACCTTCTTCCTTCCTTCCTTTTTCTTTCTTTCTTTCTTTCCTTTCTCCCTCCCTCTAGCTCTTTCTTTCTTTCTTTCTTTCTTTCTTTCTTTCTTTCTTTCTTTCTTT